>NC_042294.1:11942631-11987631 GCF_901000725.2 Takifugu rubripes | reverse complement strand
AGCGCTTTAATGGCAACATTCCACATTTTGTGTGTTGACTCCTCCATCTAGTCAGACGTTGCTTTAAGTCTAGTAATGCTGGATCATCTTAAACCTGACAAACTCTCCCGTCTCCAGCCTGCGACGGCATCGGCGTGGGCAGGTTGACCAACACCATCGCTGTCAACGCCTCCAACGTGGAGCTGTTCAGGAACTGCACCAAGATCAACGGGGACGTGTACTTCATCGGGACCTCTTTCACGGGGTGAGACGTAGCTCTTCCAGATGGTTTAACCCTCATATCTGCCCTCTTAAATTAATATAGTCATGGTTGGGTCCACCCTAGGACCATGTCTACCCCTCCCTGGTCCTGCGTTACTGTAGTCAGAACCAGGTCCACCCTAGGACCATGCCTACCCCTCCCTGGTCCTGCTTTACTCTCTTTTGATTCTCCTTGTCTACTGCAGGGATCCCCATTACAAAATCCCACCAATGGACCCAGCAAAGCTGGAGTACTTCAGGACAGTCAAAGAAATCACAGGTACCAAACATCCCTCTGCCCCCTTTGGCTTCATTCAAGTCCTCTGAGATTAGATTTGTCATGTTTCAGGGTTTCTGCTGATCCAATCTTGGCCGCAGAATCTAAGCTCATTGTCTGTGTTTGAAAACCTGCACACCATCCGAGGAAGAACCACACGTGTGTGAGTCAAGATTGAGATTACTTTGGCTGACGAGCTTGAATGTGAGAGCTAATTAAGGCCTGTGGGAAATGTTGCGCTTGCTTGGGAATCACAGGAACCATTCTTCTGTAGTATAAGTCTCCAGTAGTACCAGAGGCTGCTGCAGGTCCGATGACCACGGGCAGTTCTGCTCAGATACTCAGTCAGTCCTGTCTGTCTCCAGTCAGCACAGTTTGGTGGTTGTGAGGACCAAACATCTACGCTGGCTTGGCCTCCGCTCTTTGAAGGAAGTGAGTGCAGGCAAGGTCATGCTAAAAGACAACCTTCAACTCTGCTACACGCAACCTTTTCAGTGGAAGCGCCTCTTCAGGTCCGGTCAACAAAATTTTACCATCTCCAACAACAGGCCTCCAGAGCTCTGTGGTGAGTACGTCCTCGTATCCGAGCCGCGTCGCGGCAGCAGTACCAGCGCCTGCATGAGTAGAATCCAGTTAGCCAAAGTTAGCTCCGGCTCACCTGTCCAGGAGGAAGTCAGCAAGGGCGACACCAGTCTTCACATTCGTTTCTCCAGCTCCCAACGGGATCTCCTGTGCACGTTGTTGGGACGTTGTTGGGAACTCATTAGAGGTTTAGTCGCGTCAGACAACTGTGCTTTGAAACTTTGATAGCAGAAACTCAGCGCTAACGTTTGGAGATTGGGAGGCCTGGGAGGGTGGAGCACCAGATCCAAACACCAAATGTACACGTCGACCTTGTTTACAGGCTGATTCTTTGATTCTGAAATGAGGCTTTTCTGTCTCAACTACTGTTGTATTGATATAAGAAGTATTGAAAATGAACCCGAGGCCTAAATGTTAGGGCCATGTTATGATTCCTGTAAATAATCAGCTAACGGTGCTCTCACTAAACTCAGCTGTGTCTGATACAGAGCAGCAAAACCAGACTTGTGACCCGGAGTGCACGGCGCTGGGCTGCTGGGGTCCTGGTCCTGACATGTGCGTCTCCTGCCGCCACTTTATTCGCAGGGGTCACTGCGTGACTTCCTGCAACGTGCTGTATGGGTGAGAACTCCCAGTTCCTCCTACGTCCCAGTCTGAGAGGTCTTTCTTCAGATCAAGCAGATCCGTTTGATCCAGTTTGTCATCTGCAGAGAACCCAGAGAGGCGGAGCTGAACGGCAGCTGTGCTGAGTGTCACCCAGAGTGTCAGCGGCAGACCGGCGTTCCCACCTGCCACGGACCGGTTGGTTCATCTTTCACTACCCAATTACTGACCCGATTAAAACTCTTTATTAGGGTTAGGTTTTTTTTTTTAGGGTTTTTTGCAGTTTCTATAGGGACCCTAGGGATCCTCAGCTCCTCCAGCTCCTTTAGCTCCTCAGTTCCTGCAGCTCCTGTAGCTCCTGTAGCTCCTGCAGTTCCTGTAGCTCCTGCAGCTCCTGCAGCTCCTGCAGCTCCTGTAGCTCCTGCAGCTCCTGTAGTTCCTGTAGCTCCTGTAGCTCCTGTAGCTTCTGTAGCTCCTGTAGCTCCTGCAGCTCCTGCAGCTCCTGTAGCTCCTGTAGCTCCTGCAGCTCCTGTAGCTCCTGTAGCTCCTGCAGCTCCTGCAGCTCCTGCAGCTCCTGCAGCTCCTCAGTTCCTGTAGTTCCTGTAGCTCCTGCAGCTCCTCAGTTCCTGCAGCTCCTGTAGCTCCTGCAGCTCCTCAGTTCCTGCAGCTCCTGTAGCTCCTGCAGCTCCTCAGTTCCTGCAGTTCCTGCAGCTCCTGTAGCTCCTGTAGCTCCTGCAGCTCCTGTAGCTCCTGTAGCTCCTGCAGCTCCTGTAGCTCCTGTAGCTCCTGCAGCTCCTGCAGCTCCTGCAGCTCCTGCAGCTCCTGCAGCTCCTGCAGCTCCTGCAGCTCCTGCAGCTCCTCAGTTCCTGCAGCTCCTGTAGCTCCTGTAGCTCCTGTAGCTCCTCAGTTCCTGTAGTTCCTGCAGCTCCTGTAGCTCCTGTAGCTCCTGTAGCTCCTGTAGCTCCTCAGTTCCTGTAGCTCCTGCAGCTCCTGTAGCTCCTGCAGCTCCTGTAGTTCCTGCAGTTCCTGCAGCTCCTGCAGCTCCTGTAGCTCCTGTAGCTCCTGCAGCTCCTGTAGTTCCTGCAGTTCCTGCAGCTCCTGTAGCTCCTGTAGCTCCTGTAGCTCCTGTAGCTCCTGTAGCTCCTGCAGTTCCTGCAGCTCCTGTAGCTCCTGTAGCTCATGTAGCTCCTGTAGCTCCTCAGTTCCTGTAGTTCCTGCAGCTCCTGTAGCTCCTGTAGCTCCTCAGTTCCTGCAGCTCCCATCTCCACTAGGTTCCGTTTTGATTTTTTAAAATCAAGTTCTGCTTTTGTCGTGTCCCACTGGCAGGGTCCAGACCAGTGTTCCCAGTGTGCGCACGTTCAGGACGGTCCACATTGTGTGGCACACTGCCCTCAAGGCATGCTGGGAGAAGGAGACGTGGTGATCTGGAAGTACCCTGACAGCAGGGGTCAGTGCCAGCCCTGCCACCAGAACTGCACGCTGGGGTTGGTCACCTACACAGTCACCATGTTGTCGGGCGTCAGCTGACCCGGAGCTCAAGTGTGTCTCTGTGTTGCAGCTGTTCTGGTCCAGGACGCTCTGGATGCACCGGGTAAATCTTTCACCTTTGATTTAGGCCCAGGTCCTGGATTCACCAACACCTCCAGGGAAACGCTGGCAACTAACCCTGACTAGCAGCCCTGTGGGCGGAGCCGGGGAGGATTGGGGGTCGTTTGTGGGACTTTTCAGAGACAATGAAACCAGAGTTCAGAGTCACTGAGATGTTAATGCCCACAAATGTTCTGCTCATAACAAATGGCTCTTGGTTAAACAGCAGAGTGTGTTGAAGCACCTCTGAGCCGAAGGTTTGAATCACTCCTGCAGAACTACGACCCAAACCAGGGGAGGACGGGGGAGGGGGGTTGTGATGCAACAGTGGGCGCGCAGGAACATTCATGTTTAACTAGGATTGTGTTTGAAACATTTTAGCCTGTGATGAAGTTGACACAGAAAGAAAGTGACTCAGATGTTGTGTTTTCTACCGTTTGTCCCCCAGTTCCGTCACACACTCCGCTCTGGCCGTGTGTGTGGTTGGTGGCCTCATAATCGTTGTCGTTGTGTCACTGGCCGTGGTTGTGTTGCTGCGGAGGAAGCAGATCACGAGGAGGAGGACTTTGCGCCACCTGCTGCAGGAGCGAGAGGTGGAGGCATCGTTAAAAACACAACTACATCACAAACGTAGGGTCACGTTTTAGAGTTCCTGGATCAGGGCTTCACGGCTCTTTGTTGCAGTTGGTGGAACCACTGACTCCGAGTGGCGAAGCTCCCAACCAGGCGTTGCTCAGGATAATGAAGGAGACAGAATTTAAGAAGATTCAAGTTCTCGGCACCGGAGCATTTGGGACCGTCTACAAGGCAAGAAGATATGAGATGAAGCTGAAGCTGAAGCACATGAAGCTAGCACATGAAGCTAGCACATGAAGCTAGCAGCTGAAGCACATGAAACTAGCAGCTGAAGCTAGCAGCTGAAGCTAGTAGCTGAAGCTAGTAGCTAAAGCTAGCAGCTGAAGCTAGTAGCTGAAGCTAGTAGCTGAAGCTAGCAGCTGAAGCTAGCAGCTGAAGCTAGTGCTAAAAATGGTGGATGATCAAGCTCCATTTCAAAACCTTTAAAAACCAATTCGGTCTGACGTTAATACTGAAAAAGACGCAGAATCATAATTACCGGAACCGTTAGAGCTGAATCCGTTCAGACAACCTGAACCAGGCGTGTTTGAGACCCAGCTGCTCATTATTGGTGGCAGCAATAATGGAGAAACCTCGAGCGAACCTCCGCAGGTGAAGCTGCACACATCATTTAGGAACCGTTAGTCACTCAGTGACTTCATGATGTTCACACATCCAGTACGTCACAACTTCTTTGAGTTTGAGGCTAAGGCTCAACAGAAGAATTGCTCCACGACTTGTTCAGGCTTTCTAACATGAAAAACCAGAATTAACAGTTTGTTAAACTGGTGCCAAAGTGACGACCAACATTAACTCGTGTTCTCACCTCCACCATCACCTGCTCACTCATTATTGGGCCACGATTAAGCTCCTACTGATGATAATGGTAGCAATTACTATGCTAATATTTATTGATGCATATTTGATTCTGTGTTTGTGTGAACCTCCTCAGGGTCTCTGGATGCCTGAGGGGGAGAATGTGAGGGTCTCAGTGGCCATCAAGGTTCTCCGGGAAGCTACGTCATCTAAAGCCAACAAAGAAATCCTCGATGTGAGAACTCTTCCAAAGCTTTTCTGTCTCAAACCCTGAAAGTTGCTGTCGAGATAAGCCTTCACAAGTAAAGGGTTCCTGTTGCCATAGCAACACTCACTTGGTTATCTTTGTCATACAGTTGTGGATATTTTCTTACCCCAGGTTCCCCGGGAAGGTCTGAAACTGCGGGAGTGTTTTAACGTTAGGTTCCACCATCGTGTTAATTAGAATCTCAGGCGCTCTGAAGTGTGCTCAGATTGCACGAGCTTGTTCTCACACGACTCTGTGATCCGGCTCTGGCGCACGGCGCCTCAGAAGTGCCCCCGTGGTCGCAGGTTCGAGTTGGGAGCTTCAGATTCTTGGTGCAGCGCTGCGCAGATGCTTCCAGTGGAAATGGGGGTTCCCTGAGTGCTCGTGGCTAGCATGTGCATTTTCCCATGTTTACATCAGGAGCTAAACTCTGTGTGTGTGTGTGTGTGTGTGTGTGTGTGTGTGTGTGTGTGTGTGTGCGCGTGTGTGTGTGTGTGTGTGTGTGTGTGTGTGTGTAAAGGAGGCATATGTCATGGCGAGCATCGATCACCCTCACGTGTGTCGTCTACTGGGAATCTGTCTGACGTCGTCCATCCAGCTGGTCACTCAGCTGATGCCGTTCGGTTGCCTGCTCGATTACGTCCGGCTCCACCGGGACCGGGTCGGAGCCCGGCGGCTCTTGAACTGGTGCGTCCAGATCGCCAAGGTGAGTTCAGGACTCTCGTCTGTGACGTCCAGGTTCATATTTTCTTGAATTAAATATTTCAAATGTCAAAAGCAGGTGAGTCCCAATCAACATTAGCTTGTTTCACGTAGCTCTAGTAACAGGTTCTTTACCCGTTAACCCGTACAGGTTGTTTACCCGTTAACCCGTACAGGTTCTTTACCCGTTAACCCGTACAGAAGGCGTCTTTAGACTCGTGACTTTATGTACCATTGGACCAGGACCGGTACAGAACCAACACTGTTCAGGTGATGAGCGCACTGCCGCGCTGCCTTTGACATCAGACTCCATCCTCCTCCTGTTAGCTCCTAATGCTACATGCAGCACTCTTGATCACATGATCATCTTCCAGAGATGCAGCATGTCATCTGCAGTGGATCGGTTCGAGTCTCGTTTATTAGACGGTTGCTCACCTCCCCCCAGAAGCTCTGATGGTTCTGTTGACCCCTCACACCCGTCAGAGAGGTGGAATATGCTGAGTGAGATCCCTCCCATCCCTGAAGGTCAGAGGTCAGGGTGCTTCCTGTTGATGTTCATTAAAACATCAGCGGTTTACCTTAATAAATGATGTCATTGGGAATCACGGGCATCAGACGCCTGCTGCTCCCAGTAACTGTCCCAGTACGACCCCCCGTCACCATTAAGGTTTCATCCTGGAACCCAAAGAGCTTGATGGTGACCTCCGTGATGTCACCATGATGCTGGTGATGACAAACGTGACCATGATCATCATCATGAGGAGGAAGATGATTGAGCACATGACCACAGCAGGACTCACTGGCACCTCTAACCTGGTGATCAGACAGGAACCGGGATCCACAGGATCACATGGTGACAGAAGGATCTGGTGGAGAGGGAAGAAGCAACCAATGAGATCAGCGACATGAGGCAGCACGACCCCCCCTAACGTGTTCGGGGGGGTCGTGACCCCACCGCTCATCACACGTTGCTGTTTCTTCTTCTGTGGTTCCAGGGGATGAGTTACCTGGAAGGACGTCACCTGGTGCATCGGGATCTGGCGGCGAGGAACGTTCTTGTGAAAAGTCCCTCTCACGTCAAGATCACAGATTTTGGACTGGCCAAGCTGCTGACGGCCAACGAGACGGCGTACCACGCCGACGGGGGCAAGGTGGGTCGGTTACGCAACCCAGGGGTCCATCCCAGCTGGGGTCCGTCCCGGCTGGGGTCCGTCCCGGCTGGGGTCCATCCCAGATGGGGTCCATCCCGGCTGGGGTCCGTCCCAGATGGGGTCCATCCCAGCTGGGTTCCATCCCGGCTGGGGTCCGTCCCGGCTGGGGTCCATCCCAGATGGGTTCCATCCCGGCTGGGTTCCATCCCGGCTGGGGTCCGTCCCAGATGGGGTCCGTCCCGGCTGGGGTCCGTCCCGGCTGGGGTCCATCCCAGCTGGGTTCCATCCCAGCTGGGGTCCATCCCGGCTGGGGTCCATCCCAGATGGGTTCCATCCCGGCTGGGTTCCATCCCGGCTGGGGTCCATCCCAGATGGGGTCCATCCCAGCTGGGTTCCGTCCCGGCTGGGGTCCATCCCGGCTGGGGTCCGTCCCAGATGGGGTCCGTCCCGGCTGGGTTCCATCCCGGCTGGGGTCCATCCCAGATGGGGTCCGTCCCGGCTGGGGTCCATCCCAGATGGGGTCCGTCCCGCTGGGGTCCGTCCCGCTGGGGTCCATCCCGGCTGGGGTCCGTCCCGGCTGGGGTCCATCCCAGATGGGGTCCATCCCGGCTGGGTTCCATCCCGGCTGGGGTCCATCCCAGATGGGGTCCGTCCCGGCTGGGGTCCATCCCAGATGGGGTCCGTCCCGCTGGGGTCCATCCCAGCTGGGTTCCATCCCGGCTGGGGTCCGTCCCGGCTGGGGTCCATCCCAGATGGGTTCCATCCCGGCTGGGTTCCATCCCGGCTGGGGTCCATCCCAGATGGGGTCCATCCCAGATGGGTTCCATCCCGGCTGGGTTCCATCCCGGCTGGGGTCCATCCCAGATGGGGTCCATCCCAGCTGGGTTCCATCCCAGCTGGGGTCCGTCCCGGCTGGGGTCCGTCCCGGCTGGGGTCCATCCCAGCTGGGTTCCATCCCAGCTGGGGTCCATCCCAGATGGGGTCCATCCCAGATGGGTTCCATCCCAACTGGGGTCCATCCCGGCTGGGGTCCATCCCAGCTGGGGTCCATCCCAGATGGGGTCCATCCCGGCTGGGTTCCATCCCGGCTGGGGTCCATCCCGGCTGGGGTCCATCCCAGATGGGGTCCGTCCCGCTGGGGTCCGTCCCGCTGGGGTCCGTCCCGCTGGGGTCCATCCCAGCTGGGTTCCATCCCGGCTGGGGTCCATCCCAGATGGGGTCCGTCCCGGCTGGGGTCCGTCCCGGCTGGGGTCCATCCCGGCTGGGGTCCATCCCAGATGGGGTCCATCCCGGCTGGGGTCCATCCCAGATGGGGTCCGTCCCGGCTGGGGTCCATCCCAGATGGGGTCCGTCCCGCTGGGGTCCGTCCCGCTGGGGTCCATCCCAGCTGGGTTCCATCCCAGCTGGGGTCCATCCCAGCTGGGGTCCATCCCGGCTGGGTTCCATCCCAGCTGGGGTCCATCCATGGTTTATCCTGGACCCTGTGCTCTGCTCTAGGTCCCTATCAAGTGGATGGCTCTGGAGTCGATCCTGGAGTCGACCTACACACACCAGAGCGACGTCTGGAGCTTTGGTGAGTGAGTTTGATGGAGCAGGTTGTTGGTTTACCCCAATAACAAGATCATCAGGGAATAACGAGCAGAATGAGGAGCGCGAATCTGAGATGGAACCAGTCGGATTTAAACTGGTCGAGTTTCAGCTCTCAGTGGGCGCCGATATGAGCTTCACCTTCACCTTCCTCACCTTCATCTTCCTCACCTTCATCTTCCTCACCTTCACCTTCCTCACCTTCATCTTCATCTTCCTCACCTTCACCTTCCTCACCTTCATCTTCATCTTCCTCACCTTCACCTTCCTCACCTTCACCTTCCTCACCTTCATCTTCCTCATCTTCATCTTCCTCACCTTCATCCTCACCTTCACCTTCCTCACCTTCACCTTCCTCACCTTCATCTTCCTCACCTTCATCTTCCTCACCTTCATCTTCCTCACCTTCACCTTCCTCACCTTCACCTTCCTCACCTTCATCTTCCTCACCTTCATCTTCCTCACCTTCATCTTCCTCACCTTCCTCACCTTCATCTTCCTCACCTTCACCTTCCTCACCTTCATCTTCCTCACCTTCATCTTCCTCTGCAGTGGGAAACACCTGATCATTGATGGTTTTGACATTGAGACCTGATCATTGATGGTTTTGACATTGAGACCTGATCATTGATGGTTTTGACATTGAGACCTGATCATTGATCGTTTTGACATTGAGACCATGAACCTGAAGCTCTGCATCCTAAACATTCCTGAACCTGTGGCAGGTGTGACCGTCTGGGAGCTCACCACATTCGGATTAAAGCCGTACGACGGCATCCCAGCAGGGGAGATCTCCTCGGTTCTGGAACGAGGGGAGCGGCTGCCGCACCCCCCCATCTGCACCATGGACCTCTACATGATCATGGTCAAATGTAAGTCAGACCTTTAAAGAGAAGCACCAGTTGCCATGGTTTCCCCAGCAACACCCTGTTCTGATGTTCCTGCTCACTGCTGGGATGTCAGTGTGGTTCAGAGGAACTCGCCTAAGCTGAGCAGGAACCAGCACGAGTACAGCTGAGATGTGTCCATCATGTGTCCATCATGTGTCCACCATGCGTCCACCATGTGTCCACCATGTGCCCACCACGCGTCCACCACATCAATCAAAGACTAGATGAGTGAAGGTTGCAGAGGTGAAAACGTGCGCGTCAACGCGTCCTTCTTCTGTTTGTCCTGCAGGTTGGATGATCGATCCTTCCAGTCGTCCAACGTTTGGAAAACTGACGGCTGAATTCTCAATGATGGCGCAGGATCCTTCTAGATTCTTGATCATACAGGTACAAACAATGTGTTTACTTTACACATGTTGGTCACAAGAACATTACACACACACATTTAGCCTTTTAGCCTTTTAGCCTTTAGCTATTATGAGCCTGGTCCTGCTCAAGGTTTCCTTCTTTTTCCTGCTACCGTTGTTTCAGCGGAGCTAATTGTGGCAGGAAGGACGGACGGATGGACCAAAGGTCCAGAGGAACCTGTGTGTTATTGACCTTCTCAGTGTTTGTCTTGGTGCAGCGGTCTGTCCCCTTGTCCAGGGTGGACCCCTGGCTCCAGCTCCTGGAGTCGTTGGTTAAAAATATAAATCCACCATGATTAAAATAAAGAACCCGCAGTGGTCTGATCTTCTTGTCTCAGGGTGACCTGCCAAGTCCTGCAGACCACAGGTTTTACTCTCATCTGCTGAGCTCGGAGGACATGGAGGACGTGATCGATGCAGAGGAATACCTACAACCTCACAAGGAGTTTTGTCACCCCGGCAGAAGCTCCTGCAGCCACACGGTAGCCGCAGCAGCTCTGCTAGCACGTGAGATCACCCCGACCCCTTTGAATCTAGTCTTGAGTTCACTCCCCTTTTTTAGGACCATCCAGGAAACCGGGTCTGTCTGCGCTACATCACTCGTCCCACTCAGAGTTTGGTGGATACAGAAGCCGTGGCTGACCACGGTAGGTCCGCACCATCAACAAACGATCTGGATTTAAAGGGCTCTCTTCACATGCCAGTCAAGTTTGAGAGGAAATTGTTGGTTCTTTTTAACAGATTATATGAACGACAACATGAATGGACCCAGTAGCGCCGCATCCGGAGTTCTGAACCCCAAGTATGAGGACCTCGGCCACGTCGGGCTCAACGCCTCGGCCTCATCCTCTGAATCCTTCTTCCAAGGTCCCAACAGACCTGAATACCAGAACACTGCCCAAAGTTCTCCGCCACTAGTTGGTCCTGAGAACCGGAACAACCCGGACCACGAGGCGGGCTTCCTGCCACAGGCAACAACTGTCTCCACTGGCAACACTCGGACATCCAATGGGAACAGATTCTTCCCAGCTGCAGAGAACCGGGAATATTTAGGTCTGGGTTGCCATCCGCTGGGACAGCAGTGTTAGGCAGGAGCGTTTGGAAGGTCATGAAGTTTGACGCTATTTTTAATGCAGAGGTCAAACAGCAACCGGAACATCGCTAGGTCTCGCACCACCTTCATCATCATCATCATCATCATCATCATCAAACCAACCTCCTTAAGGAGCATTTATAAGATTCCAGCATGGACTGCATGGAGCCTCCTTGAAGGTGATGCACAGACAGTACAGAGTTAACGAGTTAGCTGAGTTAGCTTCCATCTCAACTATATGGAAGCCTGACATGTGACTGGTCCTCTGTCTAGATATTTGACACAGGGTTTTTCTCATCCTGTTGCTCCGACTGAACCTTGGACTCCTTCACGACAGAGGCCCCATCCTCCACCCACTAACGTGTCCTGAGAAGAACCGTCCCCAACATGTGGCCCTCACGGCCGAGACGCTAGCAAAGCTGCTGTTTTTAGTGAAATATTTCATTTGTGACTTGAGTTTACGTGAAACAAACGTTGGTAATTTATGCTCTCTTCACTTATGCTGTGAACATTTTTATTTAAGTTGTTTGAAGTGTTTAGTGTCTCAACTCAAAATTAAAATTCATAATGATCTTAACAACTTTTCTGTTTACACGGTAGAATTATGTGAACATTGCATGTGTTAGGGTCAGAACCGTCACTACCAGAACCCTCACTACCAGAACCCTCACTACCAGAATCCTGGAAATACTTTGGGTCCGTGTCCGTGCCAGATATGAACCCGGAACCATCAGATCAATTCAGGAAATGTAAAGAATATGATCATTTAAATCAAAATTGTTGGGTATCAGTTCAGCTAATCTGTTAAACTTTAGTTGGGATTGGACCCGAATGCAAACAGGAGACAGCCAAAAAGGTTTAAACAGGACTTTAATTGATGAACTCTCCCCCCCCCAAGGAAAACCGTGGAGCGGGGAGGGAACGTGAAGAACTAAAACCACTCATCAAACTAAGTCACCAGTAAACTATTAGCTGGATTGAAGGAACGCCCACGGAAACGCAGCCGGCAGCAGGGACACCCACCCGGGGGGGGGACTGGGACTGAGCCATTTAATAGGCCTCCCCCAGGTGCAGCCCATCACCCCGGTCAGGACCTGCAAGTGACTGAGAGGCAAAGTCACAGAGCCCCCTAGTGTCCAGGAGGGGGACACGGGGGTCGTCACAGGGGGAAATTACAAAGGCTTAATTAAATCATAGAACTGACTCCGCCCACTTCCTGGATACCGTTAAATAATGATAATTATGATGATAAACATGAAGTAATAATAATATTTAGGTAATAGTGAGATAAATATAAGATTTTTTTTAAAAATTTAAAATAGTTACAAACAGGTATCTGGTGCACCTTGGCCAAGCACAGGGATGGCTGACCCCTCAGCTCCCAGTCAGAGACGCCCTCTGCTCCCAGTCAGAGACCATCTCAGCTCCCAGTCAGAGACCCCCTCAGCTCCCAGTCAGAGACGCCCTCTGCTCCCAGTCAGAGACGCCCTCTGCTCCCAGTCAGAGACCATCTCAGCTCCCAGTCAGAGACCCCCTCTGCTCCCAGTCAGAGACCATCTCAGCTCCCAGTCAGAGACCCCCTCTGCTCCCAGTCAGAGACCATCTCAGCTCCCAGTCAGAGACCCCCTCTGCTCCCAGTCAGAGACGCCCTCTGCTCCCAGTCAGAGACCATCTCAGCTCCCAGTCAGAGACCCCCTCAGCTCCCAGTCAGAGACCCCCTCAGCTCCCAGTCAGAGACGCCCTCTGCTCCCAGTCAGAGACCATCTCAGCTCCCAGTCAGAGACCCCCTCAGCTCCCAGTCAGAGACGCCCTCTGCTCCCAGTCAGAGACCATCTCAGCTCCCAGTCAGAGACCCCCTCAGCTCCCAGTCAGAGACCATCTCAGCTCCCAGTCAGAGACCCCCTCTGCTCCCAGTCAGAGACCATCTCAGCTCCCAGTCAGAGACCCCCTCAGCTCCCAGTCAGAGACGCCCTCAGCTCCCAGTCAGAGACCATCAAGCACCTCTTTGTCCAGTGTCCCAGACTGGAGGGGCTGTGGGACAGCAGCAGAGGGGGTTTCTCCTCTAGTCTGTTTATCTTTATCTAACCCCGCCTCCAATATTTTCCCATTGAAAATGTAAACTGGAACGTGTAAATAAAGGTGTTTTAAAATCTCAATCTCTGTCTCCCTCCATCTACACACTCAAACACTGATATCAAGCAAAATGAAATGCATTTTCTGAGTTTTGGAAAAACTTTTCAAAGATGAAGGGTCCATGGCTTAAAATGATAGAACACAAAGAGTAGTACTTGAGCACGTGTGTAGCTGGAGGACTCAACACTTTTAGAAAGTTTTAGTTTGTTCAGTGAGTATTGCGTCACTTCCTGTCTCCTCTATCGTTCGTTGGTTGCATTGTGCACGGGGTGCCGTATTCACTTAATATTGAACACTTGGTGTGTTGTATTCACTTTACTTAACTTGAGACATTCTAGTCACCCGATATCAACAGTGAGAAACAACCCATATTAAACAAATACAGGGCTTCGCCGATCACTAGCGTTAGCATGGCCTCACCGTCTGTTTCACCCGGTGTCTTTGTCTGTTCAGCGTGCGAAATGTTTAGTTACTCCTCTGCCTCCCTTAGTGAAGGGAATAGGTGCAGAAAGTGTAGTTTATTTATGGCTATGGAGGCAAGACTTAGCGAGCTTGAGACGCGGTTCCGCAGTTTGGAGTTAGCTGGAGTTGAGGTCATGTAGCCAGGAGAAGCTAGCTGCTGCGGAGCCGCCTAGCGTAGCTACAGCTAGCGGTCCCCCGGCAGCAGCCGAGCAGCCGGCTAGCCAGGGCGGCTGGGTGACGGTTCGTAGGAAGCGTAGCCCAAAACAAATGCCCACGGTGCCCCACCACCCGCTTCCCGTGGCTAACCGCTTTTCCCCACTCGGCGACACACCCGCTGAGAAACCGACCCTGGTAATTGGCGACTCTGTTTTGCGCCACGTGAAGCCGACTCCAGCGACCATAGTTAAGAGCATTCCGGGGCCAGAGCGGGCGACATAGAAGCAAATTTACGGCTGCTGGCGAGACGTAATCGTAAATTTGGTAAAGTTATTATTCACGTCGGAACGACACCCGGCTTCGTCAGTCGGAGGTCACTAAAATTAACTTGAAGTCGGTGTGTAACTACGCAAAAACGATGTGGGACTCCGTAGCATTCTCTGGTCCCCTCCCCAATCTGGCCAGCGAGGAGATGTTTAGCCGCATGTCGTCGCTCCGTCGCTGTCACGGTGGTGCCCCGATAACCAGGTGGCCTTTATAGACAATTGGAGCACCTTTTGGGGAAAACCTGGTCTGATTAGGAGAGACGGTGTCCATCCCACGCGAGATGGTGCCTCTCTCATTTCTAGTAATCTGGCTAATTTTATTAGACCCAAAGTGACCTGACAATCCAGGGTCCAGACCAGGATGCAGGGTCGTGGTCTTACACACCTCTCTGCTGCTTCCATAGAACCCTCATCCACCAACAATAACATATTTAACACTATAGAGGTAGTCTCTGTTCCACGGTTAAAAGTTCACCAAGCACAGAGCAGGGGAGCGGTCAATCACCATAATCTTATTAAAATTAATACCAAAGCACAAGTTGCAGAAACTAATATCACAATTAAGTGTGGACTGTTAAATATTAGATCTCTTTTGTGTAAATCCCTGTTAGTGCACGACCTGATAGCGGATCATCACATTGATTTATTCTGTCTTACTGAGACCTGGCTTCAGGAGGAGGAGTATGTTAGCTTAAATGAATCTAATCCTCCTACCCATCTGAATTATCATATTCCACGTGTTACTGGTCGAGGAGGGGGAGTGGCAGCAATCTATCACTCCCAGTTATTAATTAATCCCAGACCAAAACATAGCTTCAGTTCATTTGAAAGCCTGACTCTTGGCATCACTCATCTGAACTGGAGGACAGAAAAGCCACTTCTGTTTGTAGTAGTATATCGGCCCCCTGCTGGGCCACATTCAGAGTTCCTGTCTGAGTTCTCTGATTTCTTATCTGACTTGGTCCTTAGAACGGAAAAAGTCATTATCATTGGAGACTTTAACATCCATATGGACGTTATAAATGACAGCTTTAGAAATGGCTTCATTTCATTACTTGAGTCAGTTGGTTTCCTCCAGCAGATAAACCAACCAACTCACAGCTTTAACCACACCCTAGATCTAGTTCTGACTTATGGTGTGGAGGTAGAACATGTGTCAGTGTTCCCTCAGAACCCAGTCCTGTCAGACCATTCTTTGATCACTTTTACATTTATGATTAAGGATTCTTCTATGCTCAGAACAAAGTCTTACTATAGCAGATGTCTTTCAGATAATGCTGTAGCTAAGTTTAAGGAAGTGATCCCTGTGCTGATCCCAGGACAACCGTGTGTTTCCCCAGGGATCAATCATTATAATCTTAGCCCTGCTGAGGTTGACTCTATTGCTGAAGGTGCAGCAACCTCACTGAGAATCACGCTTGATTCTGTTGCCCCCCTGAAAAAGAAAATAGTAAATCAGAGGAGGTGTGCCCCCTGATATAATTCACATATCAGGACCCTCAAGCAGAAAGTGCGAAGACTGGAAAGGAAGTGGCACTCTTGTAAGATAGACAGCTATCATGTAGCCTGGAAAGACTGTCTATTAGTTTACAAAAAGGCCCTTCGCAAGGCTAGAACAGCTTATTTTTCTTCTTTGATTGAGGAAAATAAGAACAACCCCAGGTTTCTTTTCAGCACTGTGGCCAAATTAACCAAGAGTCACAGTGTTTTAGATCCACGTATCCCTTCTTCCCTTAGTGGTGAAGACTTCATGAGCTTCTTCACTGATAAAGTTCTAGCTCTCAGAGAGAAAGCTAACCAGGCCATCCCTACAACTGGACCATCACCAGATGTGCTGACTGTGGGAACATGCAGGGTCTCCAACGAGCCCTAAAACGCCTTCAGCCCTATATATTTTTCTGAGGCGTCATCGCTAATTCAGAAATCCAAGACCACCACGTGTCCTTTAGATCCCATCCCAACACACCTGTTGAAGGATGTTCTACCACTGATAGGCAGTTCTATCCTGGACCAGATCAATGGTTCTTTAGTGTCAGGTTATGTACCCCGGTCCTACAAGGTGGCAGTGATTAAGCCGTTGCTTAAAAAACCATCACTGGATTCTGACGTATTAGCAAATTATAGGCCAATATCCAACCTTCCTTTTATCTCTAAAGTTCTAGAGAAGGTGGTGGTGACTCAGTTACTGGAGCACCTGCAGAGGAACAGCCTGTTTGAGATGTTTCAGTCAGGCTTTAGAGCTCATCACAGCACAGAAACAGCACTTCTTAAAGTCACTAATGATCTTCTCATAGCTTCAGATCATGGACTGGTCTCTATGCTGGTTCTGCTGGACCTCAGTGCTGCTTTTGATCCAGTTGATCACAGCATCCTGTTACAGAGACTGGAACATGTGATTGGGATTAAAGGGACAGCACTAGACTGGTTTAGATCATACTTATCTGATAGATACCAGTTTGCCCATGTCCATGGTGTTCCCTCCTCATACAGTAGGGTTAGCCATGGAGTTCCTCAAGGTTCTGTACTCGGACCAATCCTCTTCACCTTGTACATGCTTCCCTTAGGGAACATTATTCGGCAGCATGGGATAAATTTTCATTGTTATGCTGATGACACTCAGCTCTATTTATCCATGAAACCCGAGGAGACAGAGAAGTTAGTGAAGCTCCAGACCTGTCTTAAAGACATAAAGTCCTGGATGTCTTCAAATTTCCTCCTCCTTAACCCAGGAAAAAACTGAGGTCATGGTGTTTGGTCCTGAACCTCTCAGGGATAGATTAGATCACATGATCACCCTAGATGGTATCTCATTAACATCTAGTCTCTCTGTGAGGAATCTAGGAGTAACTTTTGATCAAAATCTCTCCTTCAACTCACACATTAAATTAGTCTCTAGAAGAGCCTTTTTTCACTTGAGGAACATCTCAAAGATCAGGAAGCTACTGACCCACCATGATGCTGAAAAGTTAGTCCATGCATTTGTTACTTCCAGGCTGGACTACTGTAACTCCTTATTATCAGGGTGTCAAAACAACTCTTTAAGAAGCCTCCAGTTGATCCAAAATGCTGCAGCCAGAGTTCTGACAGGTATTGACCACAGAGGTCACATGACTCCTGTACTGGCGTCGCTTCATTGGCTGCCCGTTAAATTTAGAATAATTTTTAAAACCCTTCTTTTGACCTACAAGGTCCTCAGAGGCCTAGCTCCATCCTACCTGGAGGAGCTAGTGATACCTTACCAGCCCAATAGACCGCTCCGCTCTCAGAATGCTGGTCTACTTGTGGTTCCCAGAGTTTCCAGGAGTAGAATGGGGGGCCGAGCATTTAGCTACCAGGCCCCCTGCTGTGGAACCAGCTCCCTGTCCAGGCCCCCCTGTTATGGAACCATCTCCCTGTCCAGGTACGGGAGGCTGACTCCATCGCTACTTTTAAGATCAGACTCAAAACCTACCTCTTTGAAAAAGCTTATTGTTACTAATTCAGTAGTTCCAGTTTCTATCATAGACAGACAAATTATCATACCTAGGGGTCGTCTAATCGTTAGGTCACATTCTAGCTATGCTGTTATAGGCCGAGGCTGCCGGGGTCCAGAAACATGATCACCTGACAGGCCTCTGTCACCCCACTGGGTCATGGTTTCCTCTCCTCTCCTTTCCTCTCCTCATCAAGCAGACTAGTTATGCTGATTCTTATGTAGTTTTTCTGCTTCTCTCCCCCCCCCCTCTATTTATTTACAGGTATCGCCGCCCTCGGAGCTGCATAATGACCGCCGGCCCCGCTGAAGTGATTGTGCATCATATTTTTTGTGTGTGTTTCTGTGCTCTGTGCTCTGTGCCTCTCCCTCTCCCTCTCCTCTCCTCTCCTCTCCTCTCCCCCTCCTTCTCCTTTTCCTCTCCCTCTCTTCTTTCCTCTCCTCTTTCCCCTCCTCCTCCTTCTCCTCTCCTCTACCTCCCCTCCACTCTACTTCTCCTCTCCTCTACCCCTCTCCTCTCCTACCTATCCTATCCTCTACCTGTCCTCCCCCTTCTCCTCTCTCTTTACCCAGCCGGCCATCAGCAGGAGGGTCCCCCTACATGAGCCTGGTCCTGCTCAAGGTTTCTTCCTGTTAAAGGGGAGTTTTTCCTTGCCACTGTTGCTTGTCTGGGGTCAGGCCCTGGGATTCTGGAAAGCGCCTTGAAACAATTTTGATTGTATAAGACGCTATATAAATAAAGATTGATTGATGATTGATTGATTCAGTATGAACAACACCCTGTAGTACCGAGAGCGGCCACCAGAGGGAACAGCGTGCGGCAGAAGTGTCTGGTTCTGAATCAGAATCAGGTTCTGGAGTTGAAATGGCTCTAAAGCTCGGTTCTTGGTGGCGTTTGGTCAAACTATCACGGTGAGAATGTTAAATAGCGCCGGGGTCTGAGTCTTGTCAGTGAGGTGAAGTTAACCGAGCCGTTAAAGCGCCATTGTGCCCCACCGTCACTGTATTTTACTTAGCTTCGGTCGGCTAGCAGCTACTCTTTTTATGCCATATGGCGTTGTTAGCCTTTGAATGAACGATCGGAGGTTATAGATTACACGGTGACAAATGTCATTACAAACCTCAGCAGATGTAAAAAAATTTAGGTAATAATATTAGGCATTTCCCGAAGCTAAATCTGCGAATGGTGACCTTTGCTCCTGACCAAAGTAAAGACAAACGCATGTTATATCCGAACCACAGTCCAGTTGGACTCAGGTGCCCTATATAATGCTGTATTGTGCACTATAAAGTGCACTATAGTGCACTGAGTCTGAAGGAAATTCTCAAGAAAATCTGAAGTTGACTTTCCTAGGTACACCGGCGCATGTTAAATGACGTCATAGCGTCGCATAATAAATACGAAGCGGCCAAGTCCATTTAATTATTTTAATACAGTACAGTACATCAAAAAAACAAAAGATTCAGGAATCGTTTCTTTGTTCGTGTATTATTTTCCCCTATATGATAATTTTCTATCAACAAATACATTTAAAAAATAATAATAATCAAAGTCCAGTGACAGATGACATTTGTCCTGTCTATTCCAAAATTTAAACTGTTTTTTTTAACCGAAAATGTCTCTTAACGTTTGCCATCTTTCTAAAAAATTCTTTTGAGGTCCTATCCTCTGGCACGGAATAGACATTTCCTTTTGGCTTTATATATAAACAACAATAATGTTGATTATGGTAGTTATTTCCACCTTTATGTTAAATTATTGGAAGAGGCCCATGTTGCCCCCCTTCTGAAAAGAATTGTAACCTTCACGTTGATCTCACCAAGGCTGGGGTCTGGGGGGGTTAATCATCAATTCCATCTTCCACAGCCAGTGACATCATTCACGGGGTCTGAAACACAGCCCCCTCTATGTTCAGGGGCTCTCCCCGCTACACCAGATAATCGGAGCTGAACCGGTGCTGAAACCCCCTAAAGAAAACTCAGTGTTGCTCCTTTGTCCCTGGGCACAATACCCACATGTTAAAGAGGATGCATTTTTGTTCTTTTACTCAAAATATCAAAGTTTAAGTTTTCTGACACTACAAACGTTCTCATAACAGTTTCTAGAGGATTCAGAAATTCTCTAGTTTGACTGGGTTTTTGTTACCATAGAAACAACATTCTTGAAGGTGTGGATTTGGCCAAATTGTGGATTTGATCTTGTCTTCTCTCATGAGGTCCCTCCGGTTTTCCAGCGCTCCCTGTCTGACGTTCCACACCACCGCCTCTTCCATGATGGGTGAGTTTGTCTGCAGCTTTGCATTGAGTTTTGCTTCGTTTGACGCTCATAACAGCACCTTTGTCTCAAAAGATGATCACAATAATTAATAATTGTGATGATTTGTTTTAGGGGTGACGATGGAGCAGTTTGAGCAGGCCAAGAACAAACTGTCTCATCTAAAGAAAGAGCCAGGAAATGATGTCAAATTGAAGATCTACGCTCTCTTCAAACAGGTGGGATGTCTCTGAGGCGTCCTGGAGTCCTGCTGGACTCGCGCCTGAAGCCATTAAATCACCTGTGTCCTCTCCTCACTAATGATGTTTGTGTCACTTTACTGTTTCTGACTGAAGTGACACATCGTCACCGTTTCTCCCTCTGCCTGGACACAGGCTGGCACCATGCTAAATTAGCATGCGCTTTGCACTCGTTCTCATGTTTGTACAGCAGCTTAGCAGACAGCTTCGACCTTGATTTGACCCGGCCGGTCAACAGGAGGTCAACGGGGAAGGAGCGGAGGTAGTCGGCCCACACAGGACTTTTCCAATTACCTTCCCTGGAGCAGGGACTCGGTTAGGCCCGCTAAAGCTAAACCCTAACCCGCTAACGTTCTTGTAAATGGGCCTCCAGGGGAGGTTCCTCCAGTGGAGACTTGCACCATAAAACAACCCAAAGCACCTGTGGCTTGGTTGTACCTGCATGCTCAGGGAGACTGACATCATTTGTACCTCACTTGCAGGCCACTCAGGGTCCCTGTGACACCCCCAAACCGAGTATGTTGGACTTTGTCAACAAGGCCAAGTGGGATTCCTGGAAGTCTCTTGGTTCTACAACTCCGGTACGGAGGCGCTCCAAAAAGCTGGGCCGACAGTTTAATGAAAAAAGGAGGGCTTCTCATTACGCGTCTGCCATATAGGAGGAAGCCCGACAACAGTACTGCGACCTGATTGGCTCCCTGCTGGCTGCAGAAGGGGGCGATTCTACGCCCGCGAGCCCTGCGGACAGCAGCTACGAGACGCTGCTGGTCAGCAGAGAAGACAAAGTCACCACCATCACGCTGAACCGACCGCTCAAGAAGAACGCCATCACCAACCAGGTGTGTTTGCGTTAGACTCTGAGGAACAAGATGATTCCATACGTTTCTGGGAGGCGGGGCACTTTGGGCTGATTCTTGACCTGCTTTAATGTTGAATTGGGTTTAGGTTCAGCTCAGTTTTCAACCCTCAAAAGCTTGATAATGACTATTTCTACTTCCTTTCCTCCTGGCAGATGTACAATGAGATTATTGCAGCTCTGGAGGAGGCAGCTAAAGATGAGTCTGCCATCACTGTTTTTACTGGTAAAACACACAAAAGAGACATTGAAACGTGCGTTTCCAGAAAGTGTCACATTACTGTGCATTTATTTATGTAGATTTAACCTCTTAAAGCACGAGAGGAGAAGCAGAACCATGTAGAAAAACACAGCAGGTTTCTGAACGACTGGGGCGGCAGTCTAACGGGGGGGGGGGGGGGGGGGGGGGACCCTGGGAGACATTCGGAGTCTGTGGAGTTTTCCCAGTTTTTTGTTCTGATCTTCTGCTGTAAGGTGTGTGTGTGTGTGTGTGTGTGTGTGTGTGTGTGTGTGTGTGTGTGTGTGTGGTGATAACGATGAGGGGAACAGGCCGTGGGGTGTCCTGATACCTACAGAATACAAAACAAGACAGGCGGCTGCCGCCTTTCTGGCTGCTGGGTCTGCGGGGGGGGGGGATGTTCGGTTTAAGAAGGGAGACAACCGAAGAGTCGAGGGAAAGCAGGGCGAGGAGGCCATGTTCTCCTTTGTGGGGCGAGCAGACATCAACATCATTTTTATTCTGGTTCCCAACGAAGAAGCAGTTTAATTCTAGAGGAGAGAGACGAGTCGGCAGGTGGTGGTTCTGGATGTTCTGGTGTTCGGTTCCTGGCCCAAACTCGGCCTCCTAAGAGAGTTTGGAGCCGACTCAGTGGGAAACGTGTGAATTCACACCGAACTCTTTTCCTTTGCAGGAGCAGGTGATTTTTATTGCAGTGGAAATGATCTCACCAACTTCACCAAGATTCCTGAAGATGGAATCCAGGAGATGGCCAAGAGAGGCGGCGAGCTCCTCAGGTTAGGGTCACTCCCACACACGCATGTTTGGAAATGAGCCGCGCAATTGTGCCATTCGGAGTTGGTGGGAAGTTTCAAAGGCAGAAGGTGTTGAGCAGAAGCAGAAAAGAGATCATGTTGATTCTGGGAATTAATTAATGACACTAATGTTGAACAATGTTAGCAGCACCATGTGACCACAACAGACGACGGCGTCATTCTTGTTTCTTTAAACATGAGTAAGAAGCAGAAATTTGGTGTTGGGAACTTTACCAGAGACCTTTCTGCTGGTTTCCCTGGACAGGAAGTACGTGAAGGCGTACATCGACTTCCCCAAGCCGCTGGTGGCCGTGGTCAACGGTCCGGCTGTAGGCATCTCCGTCACCGTGCTGGGACTGTTTGACCTGGTCTACGCCACAGACAGGGTAAGTGGACCGACCCGAGGCCCGGGCGGGCACAGCCGGACCCACTCCGGTCTAAAGCCTTCTCCTGTCGTGGGCAGGCCACCTTCCACACGCCGTTCTCTCAGCTGGGACAGACCGCTGAAGGATGCTCCTCCTACACCTTCCCCAAAATCATGGGACCTGCAAAGGTACGCCCACACCTTCTGCCCTTCTGTCTCCTTCCCTCTGCAATATTTCCGATGTGCGTAGCGACTGTAACCAAGGGCGACGGGTCAGTTGTGTGACCCGATCTTAAACATTCTTTGTTCAAAGTCCACCTGACAACAAAGCAACCCAAAGTTTTGTATCCTGAGGCAAAGATTTTGGGCTTAGCGTTGGTTAGCATTAGCCAGAGACACTAAATGCTGTATTTAATGGATGAAAACAGCCTCTTGTGACTGTTTCCCGTCTCCTGCAGGCCAATGAGATGCTGCTGTTCAATAAGAAGCTGACAGCCGCTCAGGCCTGTGACCTGGGCTTGGTTACAGAGGTGTTTCCTGACAGCAGCTTCCAGGCGGAGGTTTGGTCCCGACTGAAGGGCTACGGAAAGCTACCGCCCAATGTAAGCTAGCACACATGCAGCAGATACCTGCTCACACCTACACCTGCAGCTATGCTAGTAGCTGTCCAGGTGAGCGTCACATTTCTGGTTACCATAGCAGCAGCATCATGGACGCGATGAAGCATTGACCCTCTTTAATTTAACACCATTGATCATAGAATGCTAGTCTAACATGATCACACGGGGCTCTGCTGGTTCTGCTGATTAAAAATGACAAGAATCTAGAGTAACGTTATTAAAATGATGGATCTAAAGGCTGGTGTTGGAGTTCAGGGTAAATGGAGCCGTTTTAATCAGGTGTTCATCAGCTCCTACAAATGAACCATTTCAAATATTGTTCCTTACCTGCCTTCTCTCAGTGTCTCTTGTTCTCCAAACGGCTGATCCGGTCCACCGAGACGGAACGACTTCATGCTGTGAACGACGCTGAAGTGGAACGTCTGGTGGAGCGCTGGACGTCAGACGAGTGTTTCAACGCCATCATGAGCTTCTTCCAGAATAAATCCAAACTGTGAGGAGACCAACAGACTCCATG
Organism: Takifugu rubripes; assembly: GCF_901000725.2. Lineage (NCBI taxonomy): Eukaryota > Metazoa > Chordata > Actinopteri > Tetraodontiformes > Tetraodontidae > Takifugu > Takifugu rubripes. The sequence continues at coordinate 11,964,382 of NC_042294.1, read as the reverse complement.
AATCATGATCAGTCGCGTATCAGCTGGTTTTGATCTAGAGGTCACCGTTTAGGTTTGAATTAACGTGTATCGAAGTTGGAAATAATGTGTGGATCATTGACGTAACATTTCTTTGTAATTCCGATGCCAAGGAAATTAATTAAATAGCTCAGCAGCTCTTGTTTCCTCCTCAACCACAGCTAACGTCTGGTCCTTGGATTTTTGTTGCAAATATAACAAACTTAAGGAGCCTTAAAGATGATGGTTTTTTCTATAGAGACACGGTGACGGTGCTTCTGCTTGTACTTCAACGTCTGACCCAGCAGGGGGCAGTAGCCGTTATAGGAATGAGCATGTGACGGGCACATGTGGACTGAAGCTAGGAAAGGTGAAGATTCCGTGACTGTGGGGCCATTACTCTCCAACACCATGGCCTCACCTGTGGTGGCTCACCTGTTCAACGCTGCTGAACGTCCCGTCCAGGTAAACAAGTCTGATTGGTGTTGAAGGAGCGCGTGAGAGAACCACAGAGAGGAAGTTCAGGAGGAGTTCAGCGTATGTAGGACAGCCGTAGTTCAGTGGTAATGTAACAAGCTTCCCTGGAGGGGGTGCTTCAAAGCAGAGCTAAGGCTGCCTTTGAGCCCCTGGAGGGAACTTCAATGTTTAAAGGGTCGGCTCATTTGAGGAGCCAAGGACCCAAGCAACAACTGACTCCACACATGAGCCTCAGATTGGTGTTCTTTAAGAAGTACAGGCATCACCTTGTCTCTATTTTCCTGGGAATATAAAGCTTTCCACGGTTATTCCCAACTATCTTCAGCTGTGGTTATTGCTCATGAGAGGGTGTCTGTCCTCGGGTGACTCTGCTCCGCCTGAATCGGGCAGAGAAACGAGTGCGTTCACACATACAAATTCCACCTCAGAGGATCAAAGTTGTTCAGGGGAAGAAGCTCCAGCTCTTGGCTCCTCCCATTCAAGCACTCAACCAATCAAATCGCCGCATTTCTGTGTACAGATGTAGACAAAGATGAAAAGTAGCAAAAGTGTCGTCACCTAACATGACCAACTGGATGAAAATGGCTCCCAGTCGGACGTGACTGGGCTCCCAGTCATACAGTTCCTGGGCTCCCAGTCGGACGTGACTGGGCTCCCAGTCATACAGTTACTGGGCTTCCAGTCAGAGGTTCCTGGGCTCCCAGTCGGACGTGACTGGGCTCCCAGTCATACAGTTACTGGGCTTCCAGTCATACAGTTACTGGGCTTCCAGTCAGAGGTTCCTGGGCTCCCAGTCGGACGTGACTGGGCTCCCAGTCATACAGTTACTGGGCTTCCAGTCAGAGGTTCCTGGGCTTCCAGTCAGAGGTTACTGGGCTCCCAGTCGGACGTTACCGGGCTCCCAGTCGGACGTTACCGGGCTCCCAGTCGGACGTTACCGGGCTCCCAGTCGGACGTTACCGGGCTCCCAGTCGGACGGTTACCGGGCTCCCAGTCAGAGGTTACCGGGCTCCCAGTCGGAGGTTACCGGGCTCCCAGTCGGAGGTTACCGGGCTCCCAGTCGGACGTTACCGGGCTCCCAGTCGGACGTTACTGGGCTCCCAGTCAGATGTGACTGGTTGGTTATCCTGCTGAGGTGTATTTTACTTTTCTCTGCATTGTTCAGTAGATTATAATAACTAGACCTGAACATTAAAGGAATAAAGGTTGAATTAAAGGTTATATCAGCGTATACTTGGAGAATCCAAACGTTAGCGTGTGCAGTTTAGTGTGCATGGTCAAGTGTGGTTTCATGACCTTGTTGAGAACATGCTGTCTGTTTGCTTCCACCCACAAGAGTCCTGCTCACATTTATATTCACACCAGTTTCCTGAGCACCGCCTGATGGAATTCACCCAGATTTCAGCAGGAGGATGAAGGAGAAACTCAGACGTGTCCTCACATGACATCTCGTTTGAAAAGTTCAGGCAAAAACTGAAAACTAGCAGCTTCAGAATCACCTTGGGTGCCTTTAAACATGAATGAAATGATATGCAATAAACTGTCTCGCCCTCTTTGCTGTCTCGCTGTTACTGAACGTCTCTCGTCCTGATGTGTAACTCTGGTTAATTAGAGATCATTAGAGATCTTTGACAGGGTGAGCTGGAAGAACCTGGAGCTCCAGCTCTGCTTCCTCATTAACGTTGGTGATTGTGAAGCTCGTCACACACCAAACGGAGGTGTTGCGTCCAGCCGAAGCATCAGCACTCAAACAGCTTCTACCTGAATGAGCGTTTAATAGCTCCGCCTCCATCGCTGACCTGAGAACCCGGACTCCTGCCGTTAGGGCTAGGGCTAGGGCTAGGGTTAGGGGTAGGGTTAGGGTTAGGGCTAGGGTTAGGGCTAGGGTTAGAGGGCTAGGGTTAGGGTTAGAGGGCTAGGGTTAGGGTTAGAGGGCTAGGGTTAGGGTTAGGGGGCTAGGGTTAGGGCTAGGGTTAGAGGGCTAGGGTTAGGGGGCTAGGGTTAGGGCTAGAGCTAGGGTTAGGGTTAGGGGGCTAGGGTTAGGGCTAGGGTTAGAGGGCTAGGGTTAGGGTTAGGGGGCTAGGGTTAGGGCTAGGGTTAGAGGGCTAGGGTTAGGGGGCTAGGGTTAGGGGGCTAGGGTTAGGGCTAGGGTTAGAGGGCTAGGGTTAGGGTTAGAGGGCTAGGGTTAGAGGGTTAGGGTTAGAGGGCTAGGGTTAGAGGGCTAGGGTTAGGGTTAGAGGGCTAGGGTTAGGGTTAGGGGGCTAGGGTTAGGGGGCTAGGGTTAGAGGGCTAGGGCTAGGGCTAGGGTTAGGGTTAGAGGGCTAGGGTTAGGGTTAGGGGGCTAGGGTTAGGGGGCTAGGGTTAGAGGGCTAGGGTTAGGGTTAGGGGGCTAGGGTTAGAGGGTTAGGGTTAGAGGGCTAGGGTTAGGGCTAGGGTTAGAGGGCTAGGGTTAGGGCTAGGGCTAGAGGGCTAGGGTTAGGGTTAGGCACCAGGATTCACTCATCCGAAAATGGGTAGAATGATAGTAAAGAGAGTCCGAAGGGGAGGATGGTAGTGTTGTTAAAGAAGGAGTGGAGGAGAAAAGAGGGAGAGGAGGAGAAAAGAGGGAGAGGAGAGGAGGAGAAAAGAGGGAGAGGAGAGGAGAGGAGGAGAAAAGAGGGAGAGGAGAGGAGAAGAAAAGAGGGAAAGGAGAGGAGGAGAAGAAAAGAGGGAGAGGAGAGGAGGGAAGGAGACGGGGGACGTGCAGCAGAGGGAGAATCCCAGATGTTCGTCTACTCGCCTTCACAACTTCCTGGTAACTTTGGATGGTTGAAGAATTTCTGAAGAATTCACATCTGGTGCGACACGTTTGACGGTTCGACTTTGTTACAAAGATGTTATTTCTTCTCCTCTTTGATCATCACGATACATTTCACAACTTTGTGTCAAGAAGCTGATTTAAATTCAGATTTGTGATGCAAAACATTGCAAAAATGGTTGAAATTGTGGAGTTCTGCGAGAAACTGTTGGAGCTGTGACGCAGAACTGATGTCATTTGGCCAGAGTCCTCAGACTAAACAAACAGTCATCGGGAGGAAGAGGAGGACGAGGAGGAGGAGCAGTCGTCTGGAGGAGGAGACTGGTGCGAGACACGGGGGATCCAGCCCACTCCGATAAATCCATTCAACTCAGAGACGCAACATTCAGCAGACAGAGGAAAAGAGGCTGACTCTTCTCTCCAGTCCTTCATCACTTCTCCACATTTCCAGCATCCGTCCAGCCTGAAGAGAAGGATCGTTCATCTTCATCCTCTTCATCTTTAGAAGGACTCTTCATCTTTAGAAGGACTCTTCATCTTTAGAAGGACTCTTCATCTTTCCACAGGTGAAGAAACAACTAAAATAATCTGCACTGACGCACAACGAGACTGAAAGAGGACAGACGCAGGAGACGTTTTAAGGACCGACACCTCTGGGGGAGCCAACAGACAGGATGGCACCACTGGTCGTGCTCAGCTGGACCATCTTGCTGCTGGTCCACACCAGCGTCCCTCTGAAGTCCCGTCCTCAGGATGCTTCCTCCTGCCCAGCCTGTGCCCTGGCCCAGCTGGGGAGGAGCATCCTGGAAGAGGAGTCAGTGGTGGAACCACATCAGGAGATGGTGGAAGCAGTAAAGAGACACATCCTGAACATGCTGCATCTCCAGAACCGACCCAACATCACGCGCCCTGTCCCACGTGCTGCACTACTTAACGCTCTTCGCAAACTTCACGTTGGCCATGTGGCAGGAGACGGCAGCGTGCAGATCAGTGGAGAGAAGGAAGAGTCACAAGAGTGGGGGAGGCGAACACAAGGGGACATCAGGGGGGAGGCAGGAGGACCTGGAGGAGCAGAAGAAAGGAGAGGAGACAAGAGGGAAGCCCAGGAAACAGCAGAGATCATCACCTTTGCTGAGACTGGTGAGTGCGCGTGTGTGTGTGTGTGTGTGTGTGTGTGTGTGTGTGTGTGTGTGTGTGTGTGGGACAGAGATTGTGATGTCAACGATGGTGAGGAAGACGATGGTGATGATGTTGGAGGTGATAATCGTGACCATAGTAATTAAGATCTTAGCGAGTGTTCTCAGTAAAGGTGTGTGTTTCCTCCAAACACACATTTTTGATCCTTTGGGGGGGAGGGGGGGTTTGGGGGGGGGGGCGACTCAATCGGAGCCGAACGTAACAACACTGAGATGGCGACTTGTTAAAGGGGCTTTCATGGCCTCTACGCGGTTCGCTGCGTTGGTTTTCCGTTACGCCAGGATACCCCCATGACGTGGGCAGGGTCTTCCTAACGAGGCGTCTGCAGCTCTAATGACGCCTAATGACACGACGTGTTGTTCATCTCTGAGGAATACGGGGGCACGGGGACCTCGCCCGGTAACTGATCCTCACCAGCATGAAGCAAAACGAGCCATCACAACTCAAAGTCCGATCAGCTCCGGCTGAAAACTGATAAAACCCTCTGGAAGAAGCTCCCCCAGGACTCAGAGTGGCTAAAAGCAGCCCTGCAGGGGCAGCATCCAGACCCTCTTCAGGGGCTGAACGCAGTCAGAGCAACAACCCAGGGGCGTCACCCCGGGTGTGCTGACCACAGCTCCAAAACAGAGTAGGTCCGTTTTCAGAGGTGACGACGATGAAGATGTCAGTGACAGTCCAAACTGGCCCTTCACCGGGTTGACAATCGGGCCGGGTTCTTCAGGACTCTGAAAGAACCTGTCAGCCAACAAACAGTCGCAGACTTTGTACCAAATGTACCAAACCAGGATCCATCCACTGTGGGCCGCTGCCTATGGAAGACAGGTCCGACTAGGCTGGAGGGAGGAGGGTCTTCTGAACGCAAGAGTCCACTAGGAACCGTCTATCAGACAGGAAGTCCCTGTTGAAAGGCAGCTCCTCCTGTTCACCAGCACCCACAGCTGCTACTGAGCGTGCACAGGGATGGGATGGTCGCACCTCCTCCGCCACCATCACTGGGTCCACGTTCTACGCAGCTGGCTGCAGGTTCTACGCCGCTCCGTGGTTGGAGGAACACCTGGAAGCTGCCAGTACCTGATCTGCTGCTTCGGCCAAACGCTGCTTCATCCATCACATCCACTGCAGAGCCTTCACCCAAAACAGGGATAGAAAGTCATTGACCCAGTCCTCCCGTGGCGGAGAAGCTGTATCTCCTGAGCAGGAGCCGTTTGAGTGCAGTGCACCTCCCAACCCAACCCCCTCCCTCATGTGGACTTCTGATCCATCAATAATACCTGTGCTCAAACCATGGAGCCGGGCCGCGCTGCCAGAACTTGGGAAGCTTCAAAGATGGTTGGACAGCTGTTGGAGCCATGGCGACACGGCTGGAGAGAGACACTGTCTTCTGGTGCCACGTTCAATGTGGAGTCACCAATGTGGCAGGATGAAGAATTACTCCAGACGCCGACGCATTAGGGCGGCAAACACGCCTCCCAATAACCAGCCAACACCTGCCCCAACCCAAAACCGCAGGATGAGGACAAACAGGAGAAAGACAATCTGCAGGACACCAGGACAGCAGGACAACAGGACAGCAGGACACCAGGACAACAGGACAGCAGGGCAACAGGACAGCAGGACAACAGGACAGCAGGACAGCAGGGCAACAGGACAGCAGGACAACAGGACAGCAGGACAGCAGGACAACAGGACAGCAGGACAACAGGACAGCAGGACAGCAGGACAACAGGACAACAGGACAGCAGGACAGCAGGACAGCAGGACAACAGGACAGCAGGGCAACAGGACAGCAGGACACCAGGACAACAGGACAGCAGGGCAACAGGACAGCAGGACACCAGGACAACAGGGCAACAGGACAGCAGGACACCAGGACAACAGGACAGCAGGGCAACAGGACACCAGGACAGCAGGACACCAGGACAGCAGGACAACAGGACAGCAGGACAACAGGACAGCAGGACAGCAGGACACCAGGACAACAGGACAGCAGGACAGCAGGACAACAGGACACCAGGACAGCAGGACAGCAGGACAACAGGACAGCAGGACAGCAGGACAGCAGGACAGCAGGGCAACAGGGCAACAGGGCAACAGGACAGCAGGACACCAGGACACCAGGACACCAGGACAGCAGGACAGCAGGACAGCAGGACAGCAGGACACCAGGACACCAGGACAGCAGGACAGCAGGGCAACAGGGCAACAGGGCAACAGGGCAACAGGACAGCAGGACACCAGGACAGCAGGACACCAGGACAGCAGGACAACGGCCTCTAACAAAGCTACAATGGGTCCACAGATCTCATCCAGCATCTGTGAGATGTGCTGGAGAAACAAGTCCAATCCACCTGAAAACAGGGCTGAGATCTGCTGCGGTACCAGACACCACAGTACACCTCCAGGGTCGAGGGGAGTCCGGGCCGGAATGGGTCAGGGCCAACACCAAATCAGACAGGATAATTAAATCATCCCGTTCTTCTACTGTCCCACCTTTCTAGTGTGCACAGGCCTCTCTGGGGTTACATTTCTACTGAAGGACCTGGTCCAGAGGTTCAGTAGGAACGCCTGGATAAAGACACATGGTGTCTGCTAACCCCAACAGAAACAGCCTGAGGTCCTGGGTGATCTGGACCAGATTTTCACTCCACTCAGCTGCCCCCCACCTGCCCCGGTCTCTGAAGCTTCTGTCTGAAACCCAGATGGGAGGAGTGCTGCAGGGATGGTGGACCTTCTGGAACGTTCTCAATCCGTGCACAAGCACCAGCTGGACAACCAGCTCTGAGGACTCCGTTTGTTCCTCTTTCATGAATAATAGACACCACAGAGCTCTTGAGATGATTCGTGTGTGTGTGTGTGTGTGTGTGTGTGAGAGAAACAAACATCACAATGATGATCATCCAGCCTTTAAACCTCACAGCTCATTAAAGTGCCAGAGAAACAGATCTAAATAGCTGTGGTAGTTAGATTAGTTTAGTTTAGATTAGTTTTTAATCAATCAATTTAAAAAAAGCACGTGTAACGTTGCCACACGAGACTAGAGCAGCTTACTGGTGCCGTGGATCACGCTGGGTTCTCTTCATGTTCTCCAGCGTTCTCCCACCGTCCAACAGTCATTTGGGCTGAACCGGTGGCTTGAATAGTTGCTGGTGGTAATGGTTGGTTAGGGTTAGGGTTAGGTGCCCAGAGAGTAACCAGTGACGGCTGATTGCATGTTGTGCTCTCGTTCCAGGTGACTCCCCAGGCACGCTGAACTTCGTCCTGTCACAGGAAGGGGGCGCTGTCTCTCAGCTGGAGCAGGCCAACGTCTGGCTCTTCCTGCGCCTCGCGAAGAGCAACAGCAGCCGAACCAAAGTCACCATCCGCCTCTTCACGCGGCGAACTCGTCCTGACAGGCCGCCGCCCTACGAAGAGACGTTTCTGGTGGAGAAAAGCGTGCACGCGCGCCGTAGTGGCTGGCACACCTTCTCGGTGCTGGCGGCAGCGCGAGCGGCGCTGCAGGAGGCGGAGGACGCGGTGTTGCGCCTGCGGGTCTCCTGCCCCCTGTGCGCCAGCGCCGGCGCCTCGCTCCTCCTGGCGTCCAGCGGCCTGGAGGGGAACCAGCAGCACCAGTCCCACCGGCCCTTCCTGGTCGCCCTGGTCCAGCAGGACAGCGGCGACTGGAGGCGGCGCAGGAAGCGCGGGCTGGAGTGTGACGAGGAGGTGCAGGTGTGCTGCAAACGGCAGCTGTACATCAACTTTAAAGACATCGGCTGGAACGACTGGATCATTGCGCCATCGGGGTACCACGCCAATTACTGCGAGGGGGAGTGTCCCTCGCACGTGGCAGGCGTGGCCAGCTCCACGCTGTCCTTCCACGCCACGGTCATCAGCCACTACCGGATGAGGGGCTACAGCCCGTTTCAGAACCTGCATTCCTGCTGCATCCCGACCCGCCTGCGAGCCATGTCCATGCTGTACTACAACGAGGAGCAAAAGATCATCAAGAAGGACATTCAGAATATGGTTGTGGAGGAGTGCGGCTGCTCCTAAACCCGATCCATCCTGTCACACTGGGGGGGGGGAGCTCCTCCACAGGGACCCACTGCAGCACTTTCCAGGAGAAGATGAGGATAATATATTTAAGCAGGACAGAGATGTATTTATGTGGGAGACCTTTGGACCTGATGGCACGGAAATCAACATCTCAGAACTATGCAACTTGGTTCCTCCACTGTGTGTGTGTGTGTGTGTGTGTGTGTGTGTGTGTGTGTGTGTGTGCGTGTGTGTGTGTTGACACTTGAAAAAGACAAGGTTTTCTTTGCTGGAAACTAGCATCGTTATGTTGCTATGGCGACCTTGCTTTAATGTGATGGTTTAATGATTTTTCTCTTCTTAAAGAGTGTGTTTGTTCTGAACGGGACGTGTGTTTGTGAGGTTGCAGCTCCGTTGGGTGGGAAGAGACAGGAAGTTGTGGATCACCTGTCCGGTTGGCTCAGATCAGTCTGGGTTAGCGGAGAGGTTGGATCCCGGTACCGGGTCAGATCCAGTCCTGAGTCATTGTGGGTCAATGGAACCCGGCAACCTGCTTCATGTTCAGCTGGTAATCAGGTGATGAACATCAGAAAGATGTGATTCCTTTGAATATTCATGTTTAGAAGTTTTATCGCCCAAAGTTCTTGTGTCAAACTTTGAGGGAAGAAACTCTGATATGATTGAGAAAAAACCCGTTTTCCAGTATTTAAGTACACCAAAGACACAAACACAAAAAGATTATTTAGGGTATTTATCAAACCTCTGGTATTCATTTTTTATTGTGACTTATTTATTTCAATGTTCTCTTGTCCCTTGTAATTAACAATATTTCTCAGTATGCTTTAAATTAGCCTAATGTCATCAGAAGAGAAACTAAACATCTTTCACGTGTTCAGGTTTGGTTTTTTGACATTTAAAAAAGTCATAAAGACAAGAAAAGCTGGGAAAAAATAAAATCTTGTGGTTTTCAAATCTAATTTATTTGATTCATTTTCTCTACTGTTAAATTTTAGGGTCCTTCAACGTTTTGCCTGTTTGTCCAGTTTATTGATTCAGCATCAATAAAACTTGTGAGTGAACCTTAAAAGTGCTGTTTCCCTTCTTCACTTTATTTAGGAGCAGCAAGAAGAAAGGTCACAACTTTAAAATGGCGCAACTGTTGCTTCTCTTTGAACTTTATGGTATAAATCTGATGTGGGCGGAGCCTCGGAGGGCTGGTAGCCGAACCCTCAACGATCCAGTCAGACTCCAGTAGAAAAAGTTACTTCCATCAGTCTGTCCAGTCAGAACTGGCGCTGATTTTACCCACCGTCGCCATGAAACACAGATTTCCTCAGCAGGTCATGTCAAAGGTCACTGAAAAGGATTTAATCATGATTGTTGATGGCCAAGAATAAAGTTTGCAGCTTTTCCATTACTGAGCAGCTTTGCTGGGAAGGTTGCAGCTGCTTCTGACTGGGAACAGCATCAGCAGCCACTGAGTGTGTGTGTGTCTGAGTGTGTGTGTGTGCGTGTGTGTGTGTGTGTGTGTCTGCGTGTGTGTGTGTGTGTGTGTGCTGACATATACATTGGTCAGATGGTCTGTCTAGACTCTAAACAGTTGTATTCATCATGTGATTGATCAGAGCGCTGACACACGTTTACACCAGGTCGACATCCAAGTCGTTAACTCTCTCTCTCACACACACACACACACACACACACACACACACACACACACACACACACACAGGCATCTCAGCCTGCCCACACATCACATCATTATGCACACAGACGGCCAGACAAACATTATGACCCGCTAAAACACACGCAGACACGCACACGTGTGACCATGAGTAATTGTCTGAATCACGCTGAGAAACTGTCTGATGTTTATGCTCAACTCAAACTCAAGTTAAGATCAAACTTTTCCTGTAACTTCAAGATGCAACGGCAGGGAGCCGACACACGTGGCAAACATGCAACTCGCGGTGGTCTGATCCGGCCCAGCGGGGGGGGCGGGGGCGGAGCCACTCAGGAGCCGGGATCACGCTCACATGCATTCCCAAACCAACACGCAGCACTCGGATTAAACATCTCGCGTTGTGACGCCGAACCACATCTGCTGTCCAGGATGGAACCAAAGACCTTCTGGCTGCTACCACCCGAGGAGGTGTTCTGTGACCAAGTACCAACCGGTCATTCGGAGCCGTTTCAGTCCCCCGTGATGACATCACAGAACAAAGTTAGTACAAGACAAAATGACTTTGTCCTCAAATGGCCAAATTAGGTCGGACATAAGAAAGAAACACATTTTGATTTGGTTTATGTAAACTAGCCGCTCACTTAACAAGTTCAGTTCAGATCAACAAAGTGTAGATAAATTGTCCATTAAGGTTCCCGAAGGTTCAGGCCCGTCTCGGTGCTGATGACATTAACAGCTGCCCAGACGGGCCGACGCTCGCCAGGGCCTGAAAACGGGGATTTGTGCTCCCGTCGGGAATCTTCGCTCACATCACAAACAACAAGACGGGAACGAGCACCAGCTCCGTGAGAACCAGCAACCAGGAAGCTTTCATGGCACATCAATCATTCAATATTTTCTCCGGTTGACGGCCTCAACTTCAGACAAATTAGTGCACGTTTGTGAATCTTTAATCCAGCAATGAACGTGCACGAGGCCAGAGGGAGGGATGAATCACACGTCTCTCCATTTTTATACAGGTCTGGAAAACAGATCAGAACTGACAGTCGGCACAGACACAACCCCCCCCCCCCCCCCCCCCCCCCCCCCCCACACACACACACACCCCCACCCCCACACACACCCCCACCCCCACACACACACACACCCACACACACACACCCCACACACACACACACACACCCACCCCCCCCCACACACACACACACACCCACACACACCCACACCCACACACACACCCACATACCCACACACCCACACACACACACCTCCACACACACACACACACACCCCCCCCACACACACCCCCACCCACACACACCCACACACACACACACACACACACTCCCCCCCCACACACACACACCCCCAGACACCCCCCCCCACACACACACCCACACACCTCCACACACACACACACCCCACACACACACACACACACCCACCCCCCCCCACACACACACACACACCCACACACACACACACCCACACCCACACACACCCACACCCACACACACACCCACACCCACATACCCACACACCCACACACACACACCTCCACACACACACACACACACCCCCCCCACACACACCCCCACCCACACACACCCACACACACTCCCCCCCCCACACACACACACCCCCAGACACCCCCCCCCACACACACACCCACACACACCCCCACACACACACCCCCAGACACCCCCCCCACACACACACACCCACCCACACCCACACACACACCCACACACACACACACACCCACACACCCACACACACACACACACACACCCCCCACACACACACACACACCCCCAGACATCCCCCCCACACACACACACCCACACACACACCCACACACACCCACACACCCCCACACACACACACACACGATCCCTGCTCAGTCTTCTCCTGGCGTCCTGGTGTCATCACACCAGCAACGTTGGGTTTGAAAAGCCTTTTAAACACGTCCATCATCTCCTGCTGCTGCTGAATGGGTCAGCACATCCCAGACTCACAGGAACGTTGCGTTGCCGCGTCGACACACATGAAGGGAGAAGGACCAAAGGATCAAAGCTTAGAGCAGCTGAAGGCATGAAGGCTCTGCTTGTTAGCAGTCAGTCCAGCTTTTTTACATCTTAGGCAACTGGCCACAAATAAACCCTCAATGAGCCACTTGAATATGCGGTAGTAAAGGTCTGTGAAGGTTCTTGGTCCTCCAGGTCCTGGTAGTTCTGGTGGTTGAATCCCAGCAACTGGACTGTTGGAGTTCCATGAGGACGTTTCACCTCATCAGTTCCAGCTGACTGTTGGGGACTTCCAGGTTCTTCTGCTCCTCAGGAGCCACGAACACCTTTGGAGCTTCAGTCACCTGGTGGTTGGTGGCTCCGCCCCTCATTAATAACGGGGCTGGTTAGTGGCCATGTGTGAACGGCCTCTTCTCCTCCTGGGGAGGTTTTTCAATATTGTGTTGTCAAGAGGGGACAGGTGACGTCTCAGAGCCCCACCTCTGGTTAATGATGGTCATTTAAACATCTCAGTGGCTCCTGAAGAACCTGGAAGTCCCCAAGAGTCAGCTGGAACTGATGAAGCCTCCTGGATGAGAGGTGGAACGTCCTCATGGAACCCAAACAGTCCAGCTGCTGGGATTCAACTACCAGAAAGTTTGAATGAAAATAAAATCAAAGAGACTCCTCCCACGTCAGTGTTGCTGTGAGGTTGTGCGTGTTGATGCTGCACGCGAGGCCGTCCTGCTTCAGCATCAGCGTGAAGGATTCGTGACCATCAGCCAGCAGCAGCCTCCCAAACGCCACCTCTTTCATGGGAAACTCCAGATGTGGAGTTAATGTCGGTGACATCATAGAAGCTCATCATCTCAGAGACAAACATCTGAACTGTCTGCTCAATCCATCTCACAGCACAGCAAGGACAACATATCAGTGCGGCAGGTCGCCATGGCAACCCACAGTACACATCCTGTCTGGGCTCGTGGAGACGGGCGTGTCCGTGCACGCCGTCCTCGGGTGCGTTGAGGTCAACATGTGTTACAGAGGATTCATCTCTAACGAGGTTTAAACCAGGAAGCAAAGCCTGAACCCAAGTTTGGGTCATTTCATCGTGTCACATTCGCAACATTCCATCCTAAAGTCATGACACGATCGTGATAAACAACATTAACGACCGACAATGTTTGACCTTTGACCTGCAGCCAATCAGAAGCTCAGATGAAAGCATCCCTTGATCCCAGAGCCAAACTCTGCTCTCCTCCACCAGCAGCAGCAGTTTACCTTACGTTAACGTTAACACCAGTCATTAATGGCACCAGTCATTAACGACACCAGTCATTAATAACACCAGTCATTAACGACACCAGTCATTAATAACACCATTCATTAATAACACCAGTCATTAACGACACCAGTCATTAATAGCACCATTCATTAATAACACCAGTCATTAACGACACCAGTCATTAATAGCACCATTCATTAATAACACCAGTCATTAACGACACCAGTCATTAATAACACCAGTCATTAATGACACCAGTCATTAATAACACCAGTCATTAACGACACCAGTCATTAATAGCACCATTCATTAATAACACCAGTCATTAACAACACCAGTCATTAACAACACCAGTCATTAACAACACCAGTCATTAATGACACCAGTCATTAACGACACCAGTCATTAATAACACCAGTCATTAACAACACCAGTCATTAACAACACCAGTCATTAATGGCACCATTCATTAACGACACCAGTCATTAACGACACCAGTCATTAACAGCACCAGTCATTAATGACACCATTCATTAACGACACCAGTCATTAATAGCACCATTCATTAATAACACCAGTCATTAACGACACCAGTCATTAATAACACCAGTTAACACCAGTCATTAATAACACCAGTCATTAATAACACCAGTGTCATTAATAACACATTAATAACACTTAGATTACCATGGTGATTCTCTGCCTGTCAGCTGCTACCAGCAATAAATTACCAGCAAACACAATAAACGGTGCAACACTCCCCCCAAAGTCTAATGGAACCCTTCACAATAAAAGCACGACCACAGCAATGTAATACCAAACATCTGTCATATAAAACAGTCTGTGTTCAACATCAGGCTGCAGATTCCAACACACACACACACACACACACTCGCACACACACACACACACACACACACACACACACACACACTCGCACACACACACGCTCCAGATGTTGGGGAATAGGAGACTCTAAAGGAGCCCGAGAGTTACGTACATCCGAATTTCTCGCAGTGTAGAACAGCGGCAGCCAGCTGGTGACAGACAACAGGAGAGAATCACTGTGGAACAAACACAAACACTTCGTGCCCACATGGCTAAAAGTGCTCATGATACGACTGAAGTCACAGATATCATCAACCCCCCCGCTGAGCCCAGAGGTGATGGCTGGGGGGGTTGCTTGGGGCCTCGAGCCAAAAGGGGCCCGAGCTCAGGCCGTTTTACACAAATGTCAGCTGCTGTAGAACATTCGCCTCCCCCTCCTCCCCCCCCCTCCCCCCCCCCCCTCTCTGCCCAGCCACCCATCAGCAGGACCCCCCCCCCCCACATGAGCCTGGTCCTGCTCAAGGTTTCGGAGCGTTCGTCAGACTAAGACCGTCAAAGCTTTCATTTCTCTTTATGACACATTTTGACGTACAGGAACTAGAAACAGCACAAACTCGTCACACACTCACACACTTTTATGGATTCACACAATAAAGTATGTGGAAAACGAGTCGGCGTTGGAGGTCATTTTAATTCCATTTTTTGGGTGAGGGCGGGGGTTCCGTCCACTCGCCTGCTTTATTGGTTTATGTTGTTCGTAAAAAAATCTTTGTTTGAGTATAGAAACGCTCACAGGAGTGTTTATAAAGGCGTATAGAAAAATAGTTGTAAAAGAAAAAAGATTAGCATTTGTTTGTGTGGTAAATTGTACTTTTTACAGTTTAAGTTTGCAATCACAGACTTATTTCACACCACTAAAATCTGAGATCTAAGAGTTATACTGATGTAAACAGTGACAAAAATGGAAATGCTGCTAAAACTGGAAGTCCATCATGTAAAGATGCTCTGGGCGACCTTATTGTAGCACAGCTGTTAAAGGCTTCATCAGAAAAACTACAAAATATTGTGTTGAAGGTCCAAATCGTGTAATTCACCTGATCAGATTAAACTGGAAACTAACCAAAACTTGATGTGTTGAACAGTTGTTCCATCACATCAGGACGCCACATTCTGGGCCACCACTTTTGATGCCAGGAGTGATTTAATGGCATCGTCGGTGTATGACAGGGTGTTTCGCAACACCTGCACGGTATGCTGACCAATCAGAGGAGGGGGCGTGGCCTCAGGTGGTTCGAAGCTGCTGTAGTGGACCGCCGGACCTGAGTTAGAAAGAACAGTGTGTGAGTACTGAAACACAAGAAATCATCACAAACTAAATGTTAGTGTGTGTGTGTGTGTGTGTGTGTCCGACCTGGAACACGGATTAATCCAGCTGTCGGATGTTTCATCTCCCGGATCAAGTTGTTGTGTTTTACCTGAAAACAGACCATCATCGAATAAATCTTGCCCTCCCTCTGTATTTAATTGTAAAACACACAAAAACACACACACACAAACACACAAACACACACACACAAGTCTTTGTAATTTCTGAGTCCAGCAGCTGGACAATAACGAAGTTCAGGTGACTTGGAGAACTTTTTGGATTAATGGATTAATGGATGGATGGATGGATGATGGATGGATGATGGATGGATGTTTGGAGCAGACAGGGTTTAATATGGTTGAAACGAGAGTGAAGCCCATGTCCCTCGGCCCTGTGACATCAGCGATGGGTGAGGAGGGAACGGTTCGTACCTGTCCAGCTAAACTGGGGACGCTCACAATGAAATCCTTAATATTCCAGTGCTGTTCTGAACACGCTCACCTGACCTCAGTCAGGAAGTCATGACATCAGTCGCTGGAGTCAATAACATTTAGCAAAATGAGTAAATCTATAAAAGGTAGAGAAAAAGGCCACAGATGGCAGAGGAGCAGCAGCTACAGCAGCAGAGAAGCAGCTACAGTAGCTTCAGCAGTAGCTACAGCAGCAGCAGCTACAGTAGCAGCTACAGTAGCTGCTACTGTAGCTTCAGCAGTAGCTACAGTAGCTTCAGCAGTAGCTACAGTAGCTTCAGCAGCAGCTACAGCAGCAGCTACAGTAGCAGCTACAGCAGCTTCAGCAGTAGCTACAGCAGCAGCTACAGCAGCAGCAGCAGCTACAGCAGCAGCTACAGCAGCAGCTACAGCAGCAGCTACAGTAGCTTCAGCAGTAGCTACAGCAGCAGCTACAGTAGCAGCTACAGTAGCTGCTGCTGCTGCTGTAGCTGCTGCTGTAGCTGCTGCTGTAGCTGCTGCTGCTGCTGTAGCTGCTGCTGTAGCTGCTGCTGCTGCTGTAGCTGCTGCTGCTGCTGTAGCTGCTGCTGTAGCTGCTGCTGTAGCTGCTGCTGCTGTAGCTGCTGCTGCTACTTTAGCTACTGTAGCTGCTGCTGCTGTAGCTGCTGCTGCTGCTGCTCTAGCTACTGCTGAAGCTACTGTAGCTGCTGCTGTAGCTGCTGCTGCTGCTGCTCTAGCTACTGCTGAAGCTACTGTAGCTGCTGCTGTAGCTGCTGCTGCTGCTGTAGCTACTGCTGAAGCTGCTGTAGCTGCTACTGTAGCTGCTGCTGTAGCTGCTGCTGTAGCTGAAGCTGCTGCTGCTGTAGCTGCTGCTGCTGTAGCTGCTGCTGCTGTAGCTACTACTGAAGCTACAGTAGCAGCTACTGTAGCTGCTACTGTAGCTGCTGCTGTAGCTACTGCTGAAGCTACTGTAGCTGCTGCTGTAGCTGCTGCTGAAGCTACTGTAGCTACTGCTGAAGCTACTGTAGCTACTGCTGAAGCTACAGCAGCAGCTACAGCAGCAGCAGCTACAGCAGCAGCAGCTACAGCAGCAGCAGCTACAGCAGCAGCAGCTACAGCAGCAGCAGCAGCAGCAGCAGCAGCAGCTACAGCAGCAGCAGCTACAGCAGCAGCAGCAGCAGCTATGACAGCTGTAGTGTTTCTGCCTCAGCCACTGGAATCTGCTGTCCATCCCATGGAAGACGCGTGTCTCACCTGTGTATCACAGAAGACTTCCTGGATGCTGTTGATTGGTCCAACAGGAACACCTGAGCCCTCAAAGAACCTGAGCCACTCAGAAGTCGTGTGCTGTCGAAATCTGGCAGAAAACACAACTTTGAAATGGTCACTACAGCACCAGGTGACTCTGTGAGTGTACCTGTGTGTGTACCTGCGTGTGTACCCGTGTGTGTACCTATGTGTGTGTACCTGTGTGTGTGTACCTGTGTGTGTACGCGTGTGTGTGTACCTGTGTGTTCCTGTGTGTGTGTGTACCTGTGTGTATGTACCTGTGTGTGTACCTGTGTGTGTGTGTACCTGTGTGTGTGTACCTGTGTGTACCTGTGTGTGTGTACCTGTGTGTGTGTACCTGTGTGTTCCTGTGTGTATGTACCTGTGTGTGTGTGTACCTGTGTGTATGTACCTGTGTGTGTACCTGTGTGTGTGTACCTGTGTGTACCTGTGTGTGTGTACCTGTGTGTTCCTGTGTGTATGTACCTGTGTGTGTGTGTACCTGTGTGTACCTGTGTGTGTGTACCTGTGTGTGTGTACCTGTGTGTTCCTGTGTGTATGTACCTGTGTGTGTGTGTACCTGTGTGTATGTACCTGTGTGTGTACCTGTGTGTGTGTACCTGTGTGTACCTGTGTGTGTGTACCTGTGTGTTCCTGTGTGTATGTACCTGTGTGTGTGTGTACCTGTGTGTATGTACCTGTGTGTGTTCCTGTGTGTGTGTACCTGTGTGTGTGTACCTGTGTGTGTTCCTGTGTGTGTGTACCTGTGTGTGTGTACCTGTGTGACAGCGTCTCTA
Source organism: Takifugu rubripes (assembly GCF_901000725.2). Classification (NCBI taxonomy): domain Eukaryota; kingdom Metazoa; phylum Chordata; class Actinopteri; order Tetraodontiformes; family Tetraodontidae; genus Takifugu; species Takifugu rubripes. Next base: position 11,946,219 of record NC_042294.1, on the reverse strand, counting down.
TCAGCTGTTTGCGGTTTTGGACTCTTAGTTTGTTGGTTCTGTATCTGGGCTCCTCTGTGAGCTCCCTCAGGTGTAGAACCTGGAAACAGTTTCAGGTTTTAGCCTCAGTGATTTAAACCTAATTAAAGTCAGAGCCGACTCTCTTAATTAAGACAGAAGGTGATGATTACCTGACACACTTTGACAAACTGTTTGTCGTTGCCCGCGGCGACGACCACGTGTCCGTCTTTGGTTGTGAAGGCCTGGAACAGAAACATTCAGAGTTTGGAGTGAACACAGAAAGATCTGAAGGTCTTCAACTACAGCCTGGTGGTGTGGACACGCGTCCACACGTGTCCACGGCGGAGACGCATGTCCACACGTGTCCACGGCGGAGACGCGTGTCTCGCACATGTCCACAGCGGAGACACGTGTCTCGCACGCTTCCACAGCGGAGACGCATGTCCACACGTGTCCACGGCGGAGACGCTCCTTACAGCAGCAGCAGGTGCAGCAGTGCTGTTCACCTGAAGACCATCACCTGATAGGGGACAATGCTCTCGTGGGCCGTCCCCCATCGTCTGGCCTCCCACCCACAGTTCAGGTAGTTCGCAGCGATGTGGCTGAGACAGGAAACCTGAGCCGACAGGAGGTTGCAGTCGATGTGACTTCCTGTCCCGGTCCTCTGTCGCTGCAGCAGAGCGGCCATGACGGCGCCGTGAGCGTACAGTCCTGCTGCCAGGTCGGTCATGGCCACTCCTGGACGCACTGGTTCCCCCCCCTGGAACAGGAGCAACAGGAGGACGGGTGATGATCCCAAAACCTTTAATGTATTATGCTCTTGCATCAGAGTGGGAGGGGCCTGAGTGGGAGGGGCCTGAGTGGGAGGGGCCTCACCCCCACCTCAACACTCCTCTAGGACGCTCACCTGTCCTATACTGGGTTCCACTCCTCTAGGACGCTCACCTGTCCTATACTGGGTTCCACTCCTCTAGGACGCTCACCTGTCCTATACTGGGTTCCACTCCTCTAGGACGCTCACCTGTCCTATACTGGGTTCCACTCCTCTAGGACGCTCACCTGTCCTATACTGGGTTCCACTCCTCTAGGACGCTCACCTGTCCTATACTGGGTTCCACTCCTCTAGGACGCTCACCTGTCCTATACTGGGTTCCACTCCTCTAGGACGCTCACCTGTCCTATACTGGGTTCCACTCCTCTAGGACGCTCACCTGTCCTATATTGGGTTCCACTCCTCTAGGACGCTCACCTGTCCTATACTGGGTTCCACTCCTCTAGGACGCTCACCTGTCCTATACTGGGTTCCACTCCTCTAGGACGCTCACCTGTCCTATACTGGGTTCCACTCCTCTAGGACGCTCACCTGTCCTATACTGGGTTCCACTCCTCTAGGACGCTCACCTGTCCTATACTGGGTTCCACTCCTCTAGGACGCTCACCTGTCCTATACTGGGTTCCACTCGTCTAGGACGCTCACCTGTCCTATACTGGGTTCCACTCCTCTAGGACGCTCACCTGTCCTATACTGGGTTCCACTCCTCTAGGACGCTCACCTGTCCTATACTGGGTTCCACTCCTCTAGGACGCTCACCTGTCCTATACTGGGTTCCACTCCTCTAGGACGCTCACCTGTCCTATACTGGGTTCCACTCCTCTAGGACGCTCACCTGTCCTATACTGGGTTCCACTCCTCTAGGACGCTCACCTGTCCTATACTGGGTTCCACTCCTCTAGGACGCTCACCTGTCCTATACTGGGTTCCACTCCTCTAGGACGCTCACCTGTCCTATACTGGGTTCCACTCCTCTAGGACGCTCACCTGTCCTATACTGGGTTCCACTCCTCTAGGACGCTCACCTGTCCTATACTGGGTTCCACTCCTCTAGGACGCTCACCTGTCCTATACTGGGTTCCACTCCTCTAGGACGCTCACCTGTCCTATACTGGGTTCCACTCCTCTAGGACGCTCACCTGTCCTATACTGGGTTCCACTCCTCTAGGACGCTCACCTGTCCTATACTGGGTTCCACTCCTCTAGGACGCTCACCTGTCCTATACTGGGTTCCACTCCTCTAGGACGCTCACCTGTCCTATACTGGGTTCCACCAGTAGACTTGAAGCACAAACTAGACCAGAACAGGTCCAGAACAGGTCCAGAACAACCCACCTCTGGTCCAGTTATGTGCATCATCCCCGACATGGCCGAGGCGATGGAGTCGTAGCCTGGAGTCTGAGACCGTGGCCCCGACTGGCCATAACCTGCACACACACACACACACACACACACACACACACACACACACACACACACACACACACACACAAAATGGTCAAACTGGGAGGAGACACTAATGGAAATTAAAATTTGGAACTAAAACAGTCAAAAGTGGAAACGGGAACATAGATCTAGAGCATCTAGAACAGACCTTTACCAGTGTTCTAGTTATTGCAATATTATTATATTACTAGTGTTCTTAGTAGTGAGGAAAACTCCCTCTGTACCTGTCTGACCCTCACCTGTCTGACCCTCACCTGTCTGACCCTCACCTGTCTGACCCTCACCCGTCTGACCCTCACCCGTCTGACCCTCACCCGTCTGACCCTCACCTGTCTGACCCTCACCTGTCTGACCCTCACCCGTCTGACCCTCACCTGTCTGACCCTCACCCGTCTGACACCTCACATGTCTGACCCTCACCCGTCTGACCCTCACCTGTCTGACCCTCACCTGTCTGACCCCTCACCCGTCTGACCCTCACCTGTCTGACCCTCACCTGTCTGACCCCTCACATGTCTGACCCTCACCCGTCTGACCCTCACCTGTCTGACCCTCACCTGTCTGACCCTCACCTGTCTGACCCCTCACCCGTCTGACCCTCACCTGTCTGACCCTCACCTGTCTGACCCTCACCTGTCTGACCCCTCACCCGTCTGACCCTCACCTGTCTGACCCTCACCTGTCTGACCCCTCACCTGTCTGACCCCTCACCTGTCTGACCCTCACCTGTCTGACACCTCACCCGTCTGACACCTCACATGTCTGACCCTCACCCGTCTGACCCTCACCTGTCTGACCCTCACCTGTCTGACACCTCACCTGTCTGACCCTCACCTGTCTGACCCTCACCCGTCTGACCCTTACCTGTCTGACCCCTCACCTGTCTGACCCTCACCTGTCTGACCCTCACCCGTCTGACACCTCACCTGTCTGACCCTCACCCGTCTAACCCCTCACCTGTCTGTGAGGTTAAAATTGCACCTCATGCATCTTCAAAGACACTCAGAATCAAAGCAGCCTCGAGTCTCCTGATGCACCCTGGGTAATGACCCTGCATCAACGTGAGGAGGTTTTGGGATGTGGAGACATTTTGTCGGGCTCTCAAAACATCATGGGTGTGTTTGGTTTGGCTGAAGGTCAGGGGAAGGTCAGGCTGATCTCAGGGTAACAAACACGGCTGGAGATCTTTCCACAGGGGTGAGAGCCAACGTCCTTCCACCCTCTAACCAGGTAAAAGTCCTCCCAACAATGGCGTTACTACCAGCACGTGACTGCACCTGTGCGAGGGAGCAGAAGCTGTTCGTGCTGTT
>NC_042294.1:11915131-11937631 GCF_901000725.2 Takifugu rubripes | reverse complement strand
AACTGAGTCTCATTTGCAGAACAATCGTCCATTAACCATAAAAACAGGCGATTATTTGAAGGTAAACGTGTGTCAATAGAATGTGCTTGGCCCGAGTTTTAGGGGCACTGATCCTGCACATTTGGGCCTTCTATAGACGCCCACACAGGCACGCACACACACACCCAGCAGAATCAGCAGACACGCCAGGATGAAGAGGAAGCACGGCATCAGCACTATCTATTAAAGCCTCCTCCTTTGTGTGGTGAACTCTGCCCCCCACCCCCCACCCCCCACTCGTATATATCGGGGGCTCCAACTTGGCGTCTGTTACACTGTGTGTCGGTGCGTCTCTGCTTGGACGGCGTCGAAGGGTGAAAATGTCGCAATACTCTGGAATGGTGAGTGTCCAGTCAGCTCGGAATAAAGACGTTCCGGGTCTATTTGTTGGATGCCGACTTTATTTTGTGTGTTCAGACAGGTGACATCATGTAACATCAGCCTGATCATGCTCTCGTGTGTGTGTGTGTGTAAATTAGATGAATCTTTTTTCTGAAGCATTGTTTTGGTGAATCTGCAGATTTCCAGACCCCCCAGGTCCACTAGGACTACGGTCCAAAACAAAAATGTCATTACCAGTTTGACTTTTCAGTTCCAATCCTGCAGTTTTCCTGATTTTAGGCTGATGGGAATTTCTTTTCAAGCCGATCTTTGCCGATGATGATGCGTTTGTTCCCTCCAGATTACCTTTTACGAAGGGAAATGTTTCACTGGAAGGAAGCTGGAGGTCCGCGGAGAATGTGACAATTTCCAGGATCGGGGCTTCATGAACAGGCGTGGAACACACACACACACACACACACACACACAGTCCATGTGTACTACACCATCAGTGTGGGTGGGGCCAGCATATTTAATGAGCAGGGCTCCTTTGAGATGACAATGTCGTACGACAGAACTGCGGTTCTGGTCTGGTTCTGCTGGCGGCTCACATGACCCTTACATCCTGTGACGTTTTCAGGGTGAACTCAATCCGTGTGGAGAGCGGCGCCTGGATCTGCTTTGACCACCCGGACTTCAAGGGTCAGCAATACATCCTGGAACATGGGGAGTACCCAGAATTCCAGAGGTGGAACTCCCACAACGACCACATGGGCTCCTGCAAACCCATTCGCATGGTACGGATGTTCAGCTGAAGGTCGTGTGGCGCTGACGAAGGTCGCGGCCACACGTTTTCATCACAAACTCCACCTCGAAGTGGTTTCTTACTGTGGTGACACGCGATGGCGTCTGTGTGCCTCCCCCAGCACGGAGAACATTATCGCATCGAGCTGTTCGACGGCTGTAACTTCGCCGGTCAGTGTGTGGAGATCTGTGATGACACCCCGTTCCTGCAGAGCCGAGGCTTCTCCAAGAACTGCATCAACTCAGTCAAGGTGTTCGGCGACGGCGCGTGAGTCTGACACAAACACACAAACACACAAACAGCCTCACAAACAGGAAGTGCCGGACCCCCGGCGCCACCCTGACCTCTGCTCTGTGTCCACAGCTGGGTGATGTACGAGGAGCCCAACTTCCGGGGTCGGATGTATGTGGTGGAGCGTGGCGACTACAGCAGCCATAACGAGTGGCAGGCCCAGAACCCGAACATTCAGTCCATCCGCAGGGTCGTCAACTACTTTTAGAGTCCGAGCTCTACGACACGATCAATAAACAGCCTTTCAGAGGAAAACCGTTTCTATTCAAAAGGTTCTCGTGTGTTTTGTGTGCTCAGATCATCCGACCCGAACGGTGCGAGCTCCAGTCGTCACTAATGTAGAGGTCCGCAAAGGTTCTGTTCACTCAGACACTTCAGTAAAAGAGTTAAAAAATACGTTTAAAATGTTGAGATGGGTCACGAGCGTCAAACAGGCAGCATGTTCCTCATCAGGCTCCACACAAACTTCGCTTTCTTTATTAAAACTACGTGAAGTTTTAACTTCTCATTGAAGCAAAGTTCTTTGGACATTTCAGAACCAGAAATGCTTTTTCATGATTGGTGACAAACAGACAAGAACAACATGAGCCATCTCCTCAAACTGATCCCCCATCAGCCTAAAAAACGGGCCAGTTGGGCCCATGGCCCCGGTCCAGTTGGGCCCACGGCCCCGGTCCAGTTGGGCCCACGGCACCGGTCCAGCTGCAGTCATGGCGTGCCTGATGCTGACTTCAGGTATCCCTTCATGGTGTTGATGAGCTCGCTCTCCTCCTCCAGAGTCAGATCCAGATAATCTTCCTCATGGGGACAGATGTCCTCCAACGCCTCGTTAACCAGCTCGTTCTCCTCTGGTCATTAAAAAGTGGAGAGTTAGAATTGGGAAAACTCCATATTAGCTTCATTATCTACATAAGAGAAGGAATATTTACCAGCATCAATCACACAGTGGCGGTCTGATATGGGGGGAAGCACCCAGGTGCATTCTGGGTAAGGAGCTGACTAAAGCTACCTGGTGCCTAATGTAGTGAGAGGAACAATCTAAAGATGAAGGCGTGCACTATGCTGGCACGGTTCTCCATTACACACAATGAAGCAGATATTAGTGTGTTTAATCGCTAGGTTGATGCTACTTATTCACGGGACCGATTGAGGGTTTTATCTTGCTGAACTAGCAACTATTTGAACGTGAGGCATCGCGTCATGTAATTAATCCACCCCTGTAGTTTATAACGGTATAATTATAGTGCCAGCTCATGAATTAATCTAGATATTTGACAACATTCCACCCTGTGGATGTGGGTCTACACTGGACCAGCCACTACAACCAGCCTGGACCGCCACTCATCACATATCATCAGTGGTGCTTCACCTGCGGAGATGGAGGAGGTGCTGGGCTCTTCAGACGAGGGCGAAGGGCTCGATGAGGACCCGGCCGGCTGTGACGCGGACAGCAGCTCTGCAGAGAGGACGCCCTGGTGGTCGATCAGCAGCTGGGTGGCCGACTGGACGTCTCCTCCCGTCAACCGGAGCGCTGTTCTGGATGAGTCTCGCTCGAAGCCGAGGTACAACAACTGCACGGACGGAGGCAGAGTCGATCACACAGCACTGCAGACGTTTAGACCAATCATCAGAGAGCTGCACACCTGCTCCAGCTTGTCTGCACTGACGCCTTCTGAGGTGTGGCTGGACAGAACTGGTGGACCCGAGTCCAGCAGGATCTGAAAGCACATGCAGAGCAAATCAGCTGATGCCCTCTACAGGTAGACCTCTTCGTGTCTGACAGACCCCCAAAGCTTTGTCCAGGTCTCCCTCGGCGAGGTGTGCGGCTCTGCTAGCGTCTCTCCTCGAGTATCCCAGCTCAGCGAGGGTGGAGATGACCTCTAACCGTCTGCTTCTTTTCATTCTCTCTCTCTGCCTCTGCTCAATTTTCTCCTGATCAAGAGACAAAAACAGCTCATCTCCCCTCAGAACTCACCTCACCTGGCCGTGTGGGTCAGTGTGTGTGTGTGTGTGTGTGTTACCTGTCTCTGATTGCTGATGTAAATGGCGGCTTCTTCCACATTTCCTTGACAGGCTCTGAGTCCCAGTCTTGCTTCTCTATCCGTGAACCCCAAAATCATGAGCTGAGTCATCTTCTCCGAGTCCAGACCCACACGACGATATAGCGACTCTACCTGATACGGGAACAGGCGCACACACACACACACAGACACAGACACAGAATAGTGAAGCCAACATCGTTCCCAGTCGCAGTTATGAAATTAAAATGACGAATGAACAAGCAAAACCAACTTTGTCTAGTTGTTGTTTAGCCAGAAAGTCGTTTCCTTCAATGTACGACAGGAGACTCTGGAGGAGGTAGAGCCGCAGGAACAAGACGTCCTCCCTGCCTGTGTTGCCCTGACAACACAGTTGAGTGGTGAGATTGGCGGGAGGTGCGAGCGCGTGTGCCGTTTCGGTGGGTTGATGCTTGTTTGTACCTTGATCATGAGCAGCCTCTGCTGCCGCTGCCCGTAGCACTGCAGGAAACAGTCCTCGGCGCTTTGTAGGCGCCTCCTGGCATCGTCCAGGCAGGTCAAAGCCTTCAGAGCTCGGTAGCACCACACGATGTCCAGCTGCAGCACAGCAAAGTTGTCCACGGACCGGAGCAGCGCTGAGCCACATTGGCTGGAAACCATCCACCACAGTCATGTTAACACCAGTCATGGGCGGAGCCTGCGAATATGGCACCGGCCGGGTCCAGCAGGTCCAGCACGGAGGACGGTGACACACCTGAAGTGATGGTCAGCCTGCAGCAGGTGACAGAGCGCCTTCTCAAACTCTTTCTTCTTCATCAGGGAACGACCCTTTTCATGGAAACCCATGGCCAGGATCAGCGCCTGGGAGGAGGGTGAACAAACAGGTTCGCTCACAGGAAGTTTGTTATCCACCACTGCAGGTGATGGTGCAAATCCAGAGAGCAAACCTTCTTCTCACTGTGTGGAACCTTCAGAGGCTCTCCCTTCTGGTCAGCTATTTCCAGGAATGGTGAGGTGTCTGGATCCTCACTGCCATCTGACCAATCAGAGTCTCAGATTACTGTCAGCTGACTGAAGGGAGCACGAGCACAACACCAGTAACACACAGTCACATGTCGTCAATCACCAGCAGACTCTAAATCCCCCAGTTTTAAAACCGGGGCTTTTCAGAGCAAACATGAGTCGGCATTACCTCGTTCAGACAAAATCTGAAAGCCTTTTTGGGTTCTTTGGATGCTCTCGTGCTGGTGGTTCTTCTCCTCCTCTCCGTCAGTCACCTTCAGAACCATCATCTTACTGTGGTTCTTCACACCCTGTGTGTCCAGCGTCTGATCTAACAAACACACACACACACTTTTTAAATTAGGATTTTATTGATTAGGGGGAAGGAAATCCAAGCCAATCGGACCTATGTGAGACAGTAACTACCCCCTGAACCCAGTAACTGGTCGCCAGTTCTGCTGCTATGTGAGCCTTTTCTGGGTTCAGTACCTTGCTCAAAGGAACCATGGCAGTGCTCTGAAAGGGTTCTGACACCATGTTTTGTCTGGACTGGAGCTGAAACCGAGCCTAATAATAATAATAATAATCCAAATCGTAGCAAGAGAAACAAACCTGGGATCAAGGTTTTTCCATTCAGGATCAGTTTGATGGATTTGAGACCAAACTCTTCTCCAATCCTGCAAACACACCAACACAGCTGATCACTTGTGTGTCCTTCTAGAAAAGTGTGTGTGCCACGATGAGAGCACCTGTCCATCAGCTGCTGAACCAGGACATCCAACCGTGTCTCTATGAGAGTTTTTGCCTTATTGTCCTAATAGAGTACAAACAACAATTACGTTAAATATTTGATTGAAAATACACATTAAACAGGAACGCTAAAGCTGTAAATTCTGAATCTGTGTGGAACATTTCCATTAAGGCTAAGCTGTTTCTTTAGCTGTGAAATATTGAACCATCACTCTGGAATCCAGCCTTGCATCATCATTTTTGTGGTGTGTAGACATCCAAACCTTCCTGCTGTCTCTGGGCAGCAGCAGCTCCACGGTGGCCATGTTCAGCTCCCTGAATCTCTTGTTTCCCCTCAACCGGTTCACTGCCTGAACTCTGATCGACTCAAGAGCGCCCCCTACGTCCGACACCTGCAGGGCCAGCAGCGAGGAATAACGCTGCGCCAGCTCCTAACGACACAATCAAAAGCGTGAATGTGAATGAGCAGATAACAGGGATTGGGCGGGCCGTCCCTCCCCCGGCTGACCTGCATGTGCTGCTGTCCGGCCTGGTGCTGGTCATCCGTGTATGGAGGGTTCCAGAGGTGGATCTTCTCCTGCTTCAGCTGGTTCTTCAGCTTTGCTGCCAGATTCAGTTCTGCCATGGTCTGAAAGCCTGCACAGTTCCCCGTGGATAAATAATAATAATAATAAATGGGAATTTACATGACTGCGACCATATTTCCATCAGCCTTGTTTGAAATACCTCGGAATTAATACGACCAACCAGTGAAACCTCAACTTTAGAGGACAAAGTTGTTCACTAAATCTAAGCTCAATATGTGGTTAGGCTTAACAACAGAGATTTAATATGCAGTACATCTATTTCCATCTATTTCTATTTAATCTATTTCCACTTCTATCTCCATTTCCAGCCGTGCGTGAGTAGAATGTCTCGTGGACAGTGGATGTTTATTAGAGCAGTTCTGGCAGATGTAACACACTCCTGGCCTCGGGATCGCTGCCATAACCGACCGTCTGGAGACACAAACATGGAAATGAGGCGCTTCCACCCCAGCTGCTCCTGGTGCCTCCTGAGAAACACCGACACTTTTAAATGGGAACAAAATCCACAATCCTGGCAACATTCATGGCAAGAAGACAGAAAGAGCCAAAGATCTTGGAACTACAGTGTCGGTGCCATTCCTGCATAAAGAACTTTGGCTTGAGATCGTTCTAATGTCATACATGGCTTCAGGCCGAGATAAAAGGTCATTATAAAGGGCAACTCTTTTCTAAACTAGACATGAACAATTCAAGAACTAAATATATCACTTATCTTATAAGCCCGAGGTTACGAAGAATATCTGCACATCCAAAGAGCTGCTAAGAATGAGCTTTAATGTTGAGTTTAGTAACTTGTGAAACCGAAAATAGCTTTTGTCTCTGCTTCCGTTGCAATATTCTGGGATATTTTGCAGCTCTGATAGTGAACAAAATGTAATTTTCTGCTCTCACAAGAGAAACTTGTGTTAACATACAGGATGTGAACAACCTGAAACTCATGGCAACTCTTTCACCCAAGTGGAGCAAAGCAAAGCCCCTTTTTCTGGTTGATAAATTCCTCCTATGGACCATCACCTCATTGTCTCTAGGAAAAAACGTGCTAAATCTCTAAGAAAAAACGTGCTAAATCTCTAAGAAAAAACGTGCTAAATCTCTAAGAAAAAACGTGCTAAATCTCTAAGAAAAAGCGAAAATACTCGAGGACCCTGCAGCAAACAAAAGTATGCAGAACTATTCAGTTTCTTTCTTTGACTCATTTTATGACACTATTTCTCAAGGTATAATCTTAAAGAGAGGTGTTCATTGTTTTACTGTGCATGCCATTGTATGCTGTAAAGAAATCATTGTTAATAAATCAAAGTTAGGAATAAAATATGTAGCGAGTCACATCTGTGACGCAGTTAGCCAACATTAGCCACGTCGCCTTTTCCAGCGTCACCGGTTTCTATTTTAAAGGCTTAAATACACATATGTATGAATTTAGAGGCGTGAAAACAAACAGACCTGAGCACCAAAGTGTACCTTTAATGGTCGTCCTTGTCACATTCTATTTTCTCAACTCCTCCGTAATTGTTTCTGTTGACGGAATTGTTGTTTCCGGTTCCGGTTAATGTCGCGCATATCCGGTCTGGTCACGTGACCGCAGCACGGCCAGCTTTTCAATTGGGTCGGTTCGGCACCACAGAGGGACATGTCTATCGAGCCGAACCCTCCTGTGTTCTTAGGCTTCGACTTCAGCACGCAACAGGTGAGACTGGGTTTTATTACATGCGCGAGAGGCCCGGATGCACCTTTGGAAAATGGTGAACTTTGACCTTTTTCAGAGTTTCTGAGGCGAACGTGAACTGTGCACTTGGATAGTTAAACATCTGATTACAAAGTAGTCAATGCCGTTCTTCCAGATATACACATTAAAAATCAGCTCAGCTGCGCATGCATGTGCATGCTTACATGTGCACGTGCACTCTGCTTTTGCAGCTGCACCTTGAACACAGACTGGGTCCAGATGTTGATGTGCTTTTGTTCTTTTGTCTGAAGTTGAAGGTTGTGGCCATCGATGAGAACCTGGCTGTAATTCATCAGAACAATGTTCAGTTTGACTCTGAGCTACCTGAGTTCAGGTAACGTACCATAGTTCTGTTTAATCACAGTTTATTCTGTTGCAGGTTTGTGGTTATTTTATATATATAATATTATATCAATTAGATGGATTTCATCATTGTTTCACTGAATGAGTATTTCCATCTAGAAAATGGTTTGAAGTTTTACTTTCGCGTGCAATAAATAAAAACTATATTTTATCAAGCAGTCACGATGGCGTACAGGTATTTTATTTTGACACTGACGGTCTGTTGTTCTGTCAGTACTCGTGGAGGCGTTCACGTTCATGCTGACGGCCTCACGGTCACCTCGCCTGTACTGATGTGGGTGAAGGTAACACACAGACACACAAACGAAGGGCTTTCACCCCTAAAGCGCCACCTTTCAGTCGGCGTAACGCTGAGTCTGTCGTCAGGCTCTGGACCTGCTCCTGGACCGCATGAAGAGGGCGGGATTTGACTTCTCCCGTGTCCGAGCCTTGTCAGGTGCTGGTCAGGTGAGGGAAAGAATGTTGGGATGTTTCATCACTTAGGAACCTAATTCATAAACGGGGTGAGGGTGCGGCGTCCAGGTACTCGCCTCCTTGGACATGTGCGCCTAATTAATTCACAGTAATTAAATGTTACAATGTTATATGGATTGCAACATTTTTCATCATTTGTCGGACACATTTTAGCCCTGTCTGGGCACCACAGTCACCCCCTTCATATCCAAACCCCTGTTTAAAATGACCAAAACCAAAACTCTCCTCACTTCTTTTGCTTCTTTTGTCTTTTTTGCCCGCTGATTTTAACTGATATTTATTAAATATCTAATGCTAACAGCCTTCGTGAGTGTACAGAAAAGTGCTGATAAAGGAAAGTTATTAATAACTACTGTAGCTGCAGCACCTCTGCATTAGCATTTATGTCGACTCAGTTTTGCTCATCGACTGAAGCAGAGTAGGACAAACAAACGCCAATTCACTTATTTAATACTGGTTGCTCAGCAACATGGCAGCGTGTACTGGAAGACTGGAGCAGCTCAGACCCTGAAAAACCTGGACCCGGAGCAGAACCTGCACCAGCTGCTGCAGGTGTGTGTTTTATCATGTGTGTTTGTCTTATTGTGTGTTATATTGTGTCTGTGTTTATTATTCTCTGTCTTATTGTGTGTGTGTGTGTGTGTGTGTGTGTACAGGACAGCTTCTCAGTGTTGAACTCTCCTGTATGGATGGACTCTAGCAGCTCTCAGCAGTGTAATGTCCTACAAACAGCAGTAGGGGGCGCCCTGAGGCTGGCTGAAATTACAGGATCCAGAGCCTATGAGGTCTGCCTGTCCTCGTGTCCGCCTGTCCCCCTGTCCTCGTGTCCGCCTGTCCCCCTGTCCTCGTGTCCCCTTGTCCTCGTGTCCACGTGTCCCCCTGTCCACGTGTCTGCCTGTCCACGTGTCCCCCTGTCCTCGTGTCCGCCTGTCCCCCTGTCCTCGTGTCCCCTTGTCCTCGTGTCCACCTGTCCACGTGTCCCCCTGTCCACATGTCTGCCTGTCCTCGTGTCCCCCTGTCCTCGTGTCCGCCTGTCCCCGTGTCCCCCTGTCCTCGTGTCCGCCTGTCCTCGTGTCCCCCTGTCCTCGTGTCCGCCTGTCCCCCTGTCCTCGTGTCCCCCTGTCGGCCTGTCCTCATGTCCGCCTGTCCCCCTGTCCTCGTGTCCCCCTGTCCTCGTGTCCCCCTGTCGGCCTGTCCTCGTGTCCCCCTGTCCTCGTGTCCCCTGTCCTCGTGTCCGCCTGTCCTCGTGTCCCCCTGTCCTCGTGTCCCCCTGTCCTCGTGTCCCCCTGTCCGCCTGTCCCCTGTCCTCGTGTCCGCCTGTCCTCGTGTCCCCTGTCCTCGTGTCCGCCTGTCCTCGTGTCCCCTGTCCTCGTGTCCCCCTGTCCTCATGTCCGCCGTCTCTCTCTCAATAATAACACTGTCTCTTTGGGATGTTACTACAACTGCTAATTATCATCAGCTTTGTGTCTGCAGCGTTTCACTGGAAACCAGATCGCTAAAATGTGGCAGACGTGCTCGCGGGAGTACCAGGACACAGAGGTGGGACTGTTGCTGTGTCTCCTGTGGTCTCTGACATCACTAATGATTCATATTCTGGGATGTTTTTGTACATGCAGAGGATCTCATTGGTCAGCAGCTTTGCTGCCTCCCTCTTCCTTGGTGATTATGCTGCTGTAGACTTCAGCGATGGTACTATTTTTATAAAAACACTTTGTTTATTAATTACTAGCTAAGTGCAGGTGAGCTGTGAGCTCTGCTGAGAATACGTCTGCACTGGGTTCATCATTCACAGGGCTTCGTATTAGCTTAGCCAGGTTTGCTGAGCTGAATCTTGTCAGCAGAATTTTCATCTTTGGGTTATTATTCCTTTAAACCTGCCTGTTGATTCTTGCTGTGCAGGTTCAGGGATGAATCTGTTGGATATACGGAGCAGAGCGTGGTCACAAATCTGCCTGGATGCTACCGCTCCTCATCTGGACCGACTCCTGGGAGAACCGCAGCCCTCCACATCCGTACTGGTGAGTCGGGGACACGCTGGTTTCTTTTTCACATGAGGAGAGACATAAAAATTCCATGTTTTTCCTGCTGCAGGGTCGTATTTCTGCCTACTTTGTCCACCGATATGGTTTCTCCAAGAGCTGCAGCGTGGTGACTTTCACTGGAGACAACCCAGGTAGGAACTGTCCCCCTGTGGGAGGTGGCCCAGTGGCTGGCTGGTGGTGTGTTGTGTTCAACAATCTACACAGAGATACGTTTTAAATGACCCCCAGTTCACACTGGAGGCCCCGGGGCCATGGGTTCGGAGCCCTTGATGTGTGTGTTTTTCTCCCAGCATCTCTGGCAGGAATGAGACTCCAGCCCGGGGACGTTGCTGTAAGTTCACCTGACACTTCTTTGGGGAACTCCCTAGCCTGCCTGTACACCTACATATGTGTGCATGTGCGTGTGCGTGTGCACGTGTGTGTCTTCAGGTGAGTCTGGGTACAAGCGACACCGTGTTTACGTGGATTCAGCAGCCCTGTCCTGCTACAGAAGGTCACGTCTTCTGTAACCCCATCAAGTGGCAGGAATACATGGCTCTGCTGTGGTACACACACACACACACACACACACACACAGAAACACACACACACTCTTACACACAGAGAAACAGCCTTTCAAACGTGAGTATGCGCTCAGGATTGTAACTGGAATCCAACTTATTTCTGAAGCTTCTCTCCTCATTAATATAAATTAGTAGAACTTCTAAACAGTATCAATGTTTCACATCAAGAAATGCACCAATTAAGAGGCCAGTCTTTAATGGCTGACTCGTGTGTGTGTGTGTGTGTGTGTGTGTGTCAGCTTTAAAAATGGTTCTCTGACGAGGGAACGGATCAGAGACGAGTGTGCTGGAGGATCATGGGAACGTTTTTCTGATGCCTTGAGAGCGACGCCACTTGGTAACCATGGCAACATCGGTACGCTTTAATGTCTATTACCTGTCTCGAATGTTTCACAACTTCACCCTTTTTCTCAGGCCTGATTGATTGATTGATTTTTTATCTCCAGGCTTTTATTTTGACAGTATGGAGATCACTCCTCCTGCAGTTGGTGTTCACCTGTTTGGCACAGATGACACTCAGGTGTACAGACAAACGATGATGATGATGATGGTGATGGATGCCACAGTCCTAATTGCCTAATGTTCTATTTACCGTCTCATTTCTTGCAGGTGACCTCACTGAGTCCTCAGATGGAGGTCCGAGCTCTGGTGGAAGGTCAGTTCCTGTCTCGGAGACTCTATGCTGAAAGGCTTGGATACTCCATCAGTAAGCTCCACCCCCTCCGTAGCTCCACCCCTCCGTAGCTCCACCCCCTCAGTAGCTCCACCCCCTCAGTGACTACAGTATCACACATGACTGAATGACAAGTGTGTGTCTGTTTCCAGTCCCAGGAACCTGTGTGTTGGCGACAGGAGGAGCTTCCTCGAACAGAGACATCCTGCAGGTCAGTGATCACATGACTCTGGGGGGGTCTGATGGTTCGTAAAGGATTATGAAAGGTTCAGATTTGTAATAAATCATCACCTGACATGCACTCACAGGGTTCTGCTGGTACTGTAAAGTGACCCGTGAGCAGTTCAGTTGGTTTGTGGGTTATATCTGACGGGACAGGAACAGACATCCGCCCTTTATCTGACGCTGGACGGAGATCATTAGGGATCTTCTGTGCTGCCATGAGCTCTAAATCCTCAATCTATTGCTTTGGAGGTAGTCGCCTAATTGGCTGGGAGCGACTTTCTCAAGGATTAGGACCATCGGGGGGGGGGTTGGCTATTGCACGCACCACCTCGTTACCCACCACTGACGACGTGCGGCTACACATTTCATCAGTGGAGTCCACA
Organism: Takifugu rubripes; assembly: GCF_901000725.2. NCBI lineage: Eukaryota > Metazoa > Chordata > Actinopteri > Tetraodontiformes > Tetraodontidae > Takifugu > Takifugu rubripes. Next base: position 11,925,369 of record NC_042294.1, on the reverse strand, counting down.
TTCATTTTAGTGACTTCTGATTAGCATAATTTGGCGTCATTAACACCAAGATGTATGACAATTTTGTGTCCTGCTGCAGGTCCTGTCGGACGTGTTCAACGCCCCCGTTTACACCATCGATGTGTCAAACTCCACCTGCCTTGGCTCCGCCTACAGAGCTTTGCATAGTAATGCACACACTCGAAACGCCGCCATAACGTGAAGAGCACGCGACAGATTCTTGCTGTCTGGGCGCTCTGTTGTAGGTCTGGTTGCAGAATCTGGAGTTTCATTTGCTGATGTGGTAAAACATGCTCAGGAACCCCACCTGGCAGTGACGCCTGATCCCAGAGCCCAGCAGGTATATCACACACACACACACACACACATACACGCTAAGAATCATCCTGCGGCTGATGATTCAGGTGTGCTGCAGGTTTATGACCACATGCTGAAGCGTTACGCCCGTTTGGAGGACAGAGTTCTGCAGAAGATGCACCCCTGAGCCAGCAGAACATCGGTTATTTCGTTTGAAGAACCCGGCGTGAGGAACCGAAGAAGTTGATGAGAGAGAAATAATAAAATCAGACAAAGCTGCTTTCATCAGAACTCTGAGTAACCTCTGAAGTAGCTGACCTTGCCTTTGGTTAGGTTAGTGCTGGTTAACCACAGCTGGTAGATTAGTAGTGATAGAACAAAATAAAAATAACTTTACAAATTTACTCTTTATATTCAGTTACACTCAGGAATGCTTTGACTCAGATTTGTCAAATTAAACCTGCTTGTGATCGAAATGGTGTTCTTTGATACATTTTTAATGAAAATGATTAAAAGGTACAAACAAAAGCGTCTGAAATGTGTTTTTTTTCTGGCCACAGAAGAAATGATGGAGTGGAAACAGTGAGAATGTGGGCGACATGGAGAGACCTCTGCTAGAGGGAATCTTAGGTTAATGCAGGTTAATGCAGGTTAATGCAGGTTACGTGGCTGAGAGGGAAGAAGAGATGTGAGGACAAGCTGAGACTGAGCTTGTGTGCACGCGTTCATACACGTGCATGTGTCACAGAGTGTGTGTGTGTGCACGCGCTTATGACTGATGATTGATGGGTATTGTTGCTGTAGTGACCGGTGTCCCCGGAAGAGGTCGCTGTTTCTGCAGCAGTGATAAACTCACATTCACCGTCTTATTTACTGAGGCTGAGCTTCACTTGGACTTGGAGCTGCCAGGCTGCTCCCACAGCTGAGAAGGAACAGACGAGGTCAAGTTTGAAACAAGCTCGTGGAAACCAGGTCAACTGTGTGTGTGTGTGTGTGTGTGTGTGAGGGGGAGAGAGAGAGCAACAATGACTCTCTTGTCTGTCCTGGTTGTTTCTGATGGTCACATGTAAACTGGTGTCAGCAGGTCAAAGGTCACACTAATGTTTGTGCTGCTGCTGAAGACTTCAGTGATGAAGATGAGGGTGATGATGAATGTATTTGTTTTTATTGGACTCATTCACATTCGGCCATTAAATTAGCGTGCTGCATTCAAGGACCATGGAAAATACTCAAACCCCAGATTTGACTTTCTTGGTTTTGATAGTTGCTATGGGAACAAAACTTTTATTGTTAACTTTTTATGAGAGAAGTTTTCAGAAACTTCCATGTTGTAAATGAAGACTTGAATTGTGCCGATTACTGATTTTTCTTTGCTTTTTTTTCTAAAAGTCTGCATTTTAGAAGGTCTGGGATCTTTTTTCCCTCACACAAGATGTTCAAAGTGTATTTTTAACTTGATATTGGCTCAATTTATCAATGACAACTGGGAAATAAAGATGTTTCCCTCATTTGTTAAAGTTTTTCCTCCCCTTTTTACTTTGGATCTGGGAGCTTCGTTATCTCGCTCAGGCAGAAAAACAGATGATGTTTCGACTTGTGACCTTCAACAATGTTGTTGTGACGCACTGACGTTAGCGGAATGCAGCTCAGAACCGTTATTAGCATCCAGAACTAGAAACAGGCACCAAGCTCTGGACGGTCAGTAGCACAGATGAGCCAACAACCACCAGTCACAGGAAAATAACTTTTATAAGGGTAAAATCTCCACAGCGACTCACCAACAGGTAACACTAGTGTTAGCATGAGCTAATACACATCACTGTTATTCAAATGTCAATATCACAAAGAGTATTCAGGATCAGCTGGAGGGTCTGAAATGTTCAGACCTCCTCACAACACTGGTCACAATGGTCCAACCTGGAGAACTGATGCTGGAGGAGCTCATGATTCTACAGCATGGGGGCTTTTCTCTACCTGTCATGTTGTTAGTGAAGAATCTCAATCTGACTGCAACCAAAGAAAGCTGCAGTTTAGAGAAGAATAACAGAAGCTTTTGTTACAAACTAACAGCATGTCCTCCAGGCTAGATGGTGCAGATCTTTGAATTTCACGATTTTTTGATGGTAAATTCATTGAACACAACTGAAAAGATTAAGAAAATGCGAGAGAATAAATGAAACCTCACACAAATCCTGTTTCAATTATTATACCATGGAGACAAGTAGCATTAGCTGGTGCATTACAAACCACGATTCCCAGAATCCTTTGTGCTCTTGAAACAGCATGAAAGACAAAGCTCCTTCCTGCTAGATGTCTGTCTAGATTCTCAATCATCCAGGTCAGAGTTATCGAGGCAGTTTTCCTTCTCTTGAAGACGTTTCACCTTCTATCCTGGAGGCTTCTTCACTTCTGAACTCACTGGGGACCGAGCTTGAAAATATAGCCCTGTGGACCATTAGCATGCTAATGATCTGGGTGGTCACCTGGGTGGTCCAACGATCCTGCCAACGACTCTCAGAAGAACTACGTGAAAGTACATGTAGTTCTTCTGTGAAGTCTGTGGTGGCGCTGTTGCTCAGGATAGGAGCTGAAATATTGGATTTCCTGTGGTTCCTCCACAATAAAAGCTAGATTTTGTGAGGGAGGAGCAGTGATGTGAACAGATTCAGGATGAAGAGCAAAAGTAAACCTGACCTTTGAAACAGGGACTAAAGTCAATGGCAGTGTGGGATGTAAGCAGGACTCAGTGCTTAGACTTGCTTCATGCTCATCATGTGATGGCTGTTCAGAAGCCACTGCAGCGCCCCCTACTGGCAAAATGGTGTCCCAAGAACAAGTGAAAGACTCCTGAAGATTGAAAGCCCATATCCCATAGAAAAAGGGGACCGCTGAGGAGTTCTGCACCACTGTCTATACTATAGACTCTATAGGAAGAAGCTTTGCATCTGATGCATTGTGAGCAAATATACAGGATCATTTAGAGCTCTGTGATTGGTCCCACGTACAGAATGTCTGTCCCAGCAGCACTGCAGCAAGTCGTCCCCATTCAATGAAACAGTGGAAAAGCTTCAGAGGATGATCATTTCACAGGCTCCTCCCCTGGCCCCTCCCCCGGATCTTCTGGCTCCTTTTCAGGCTCTTCCCTGGGCTCCTCCTCTTGTTCCTCCCCTGGCTCTTCTTCTATCTCCTCCTCTGGATCCTTTTTAGGCTCCTTTTCAGGCTCTTCTTCTGGCTCCTTCCCTGGCTCCTTTTTAGGCTCCTCCTCTGGCTCCTCCCCTGGCCCTTCTTCTGTCTCCTGTGGCTCCTCCCCCGGATCTTCTGGCTCCTCCCCTGGCTCCTTTTTAGGCTCCTCCTCTGGCTCCTCCCCTGGCTCTTCTTCTGTCTCCTTCTGTGGCTCCTCCTCTGGCTCCTCCCTGGGCTCCTCCTCTTGTTCCTCCTTTGACACAACACCCATCTCACTTTCTGGTCCTTCCCTCACCTCCTGGTCCAGGTCAACTACAAGACCAGTGTTATTTTCTGTCTCTGTCAGCTGCTCAGTTTGATGGTCCTCGTCTGGTTGATTCTGGTCTTGATTTGGCTCATGCTGATGTTCTGTTTCTCCGTGGTCCAGTAGATGCTCCTGGTCCTGTAGTGGTTCAGAGGGACAGTCTACCTGTTCATAAGACTGCTGGTCCTGGTTCTGCACTGGTTTCAGAGAGCTATCTCTTTCAGTGTCCACACAAGGTTCTGGTCTCTGGTCTTGATCTGCTCCATTGGGCTCTGATCCAGGAGTGGTTTCTGACCCTGTTTTTGCACTGGGTTCCTGTCTTTGTTCTTGGTCTAGGTAAAATGCTGAATGACTTGCTGTGTCTGTTCTGCTGGACTTTTGGTCCAGGTCCTCTTCTGGTTCAGGCTCATAGTCTGTCTTGGGCTCTAGGACTTGGTCCTTGTTGCTTGTTGCTGGGTCCAGTGTGTGTGAGGGCAGGGACTCCTTCCTGCCAAGACCTGCAGACAAATATACATGTGTGTATATTGTAAAGACCACCCCTGGCCCAGGGGGCCCTGGGCCAGGGGCCCTCCTCAGGGGGCCCAGCAGGCCACAGTAGATGCAAATCTCAGCCTGTGATGAAGAACGAGCAGCGGTGACGCACCTGCGGGTGTCAGCACAAGCGCCTGCAGGATGTCAGACAGAGACACGATGCCAACGATATGGGACTCCTCATCCACAACCACCAACCTGTGGACCTACACACACACACACACACACACACACACACACACACACACACACACGCACACGCACACACACACACACACACACAGGGGGCTACTCTGAAGACACTAGAATCAAGGACATGTTTTCAGGTGGTTCACACTCTGAATGGGGGCCGATCTGGGAGTTCCTCCACGTCTGTGTGTGGTCCACCACTACTCGTGCAGCTCAGTGACCTGCAGCTGTCGTGCACGTGCCCCAAATCAATAAAATGCACCATTTATCATTTCCACGACAACAGATGTGGGGGCGTTTTGGGAAGGATTCCCTCTGGAGCCTGTTCCCAGTTCACTCAGGTTCTGTCCAGTTGTCAAATGTTATCGGGGGCTGAAGTTCTTTGATAGATCAAAGGGAGCTTTTATCTGAGCCTCCGTCTGATCAGCTCTGATTTTCTGTTCTTTCTTTCATTCACATTTATTAATACTTGTGCAAATGCAAAAGAACAAAATAGATCCTAATGGTGAACAGGCCAAGGGAGGGAAAAGGGGACGGTGTGTGTGTGTGTGAGTGTGTGTGTGAGTGCGTGTGTGTGTGTGTGTGTGTGTGAGTGTGTGTGTGCGTGAGTGTGTGTGTGTGTGTGTGAGTGTGTGTGTGTGTGTGTGTGTGCGTGTGTGTGCGTGTGTGTGTGTGTGTGTGTGTGTGAGACACTCAGAGACACCTCAGCCTTCACGATGCGGTCCACGATGGTCTCCAACGTTTCCAGCTTGTTGCACTTCATGACTCCTTCGAAGTACTGCGACCGGTGTCGGAGCGCCTGCGTCACCGTCACATCCAGGTTGTTGTACGTCTTCTCAGCCGCTAGATTCTGGACACATGTTGGACAGTTGATCCTTGTGTGTGTGCGTGTGTGTGTGTGTGACAACACAAACACACAGGTTACCTCACATTAGCTCATTAACTTACTATGACGTCAAACTTGGAATAGATGTCTACAACTTTTCCTGCGGACAAAGAACACACTGTCATCTCTCCCGCTCTCTCTCTCTCACACACACACACACACACACGGATGACCATTCTGGTGTCCATGGTTACCGCTGTGGTCGACCACGGGCAGCGCGGAGACTCGGCGGTGGGTGAACACAGACAGAGCCGTAATCAGGGGCGTGTCAGGGTGAATGTAGGCAATGTTGGAATACGTCCCCACAGCTAACTCCTCCAGAGGCTTCTTCATGAAGGCTGGCATTGGCATCTCGCACACCTCACACACACACACACACACACAAACACACACACACACACACAAGAATGTAAGAGCAGGCTGCCATGATAGCAGGCCACTTCTAAACCTGATGAAGAACATTCTAGGCTACCAGACTGACGCTACTGTTCTAACAGACCAGCTCGGTCACGTGACTCATTAATGGGTGATTAATTGATAATAGACTCACAAAGAGCTGAAGGAACTTGAGGATCCTCTTGTGGGTCAGGATATAGAGGGCGTTCCCACTGACGGGATCGATGACCGGAAGACGGTGGATCTTATTCTTTATCAGTGAGTACACAGCATCAAATATACTGCAAGAGACACAACTGAGTCACACGGCAACACAACACGGCGACGAGCATCTAAACACACACCTGGCACTGGGGGCGATGTGGACCAGAGGTTTAAAGGTCTCCTGCAGGTACAGCTCTGCCAACAGACGAACACGGTCATGATGCCACGTCAGGGTAAATCAGGCCATGTGCGGTGGGCCTTACCTCTCCACGTCTCAATTTTGTGCTCCTCCAGCTCGTAGATTTGAACCTGACACAAACAGACGCGCTTCAGCTGATTGAAGCGTTAGCGTTAATCTCTGCAGGGGGAAAGAAAGTCTAATCTAACAGAACCAGAACCATCGAGCCCTGGACCAGGATCCAAGATTTAGCCGAAAAGAACAGGTGTGTTGTCACATGATCGGACTAGTTCTGTCCCGCATGAAGCTTTAGCAACCAGGTTAGCTCAGAACAAAAGCTACAAACAGATCTGAGACTTTAACACGTACAAACATCATAAACTGTGTAAATGTGTCCTCAAAACGTTAACGGTGTGTTGGAAGGTTCAGGTTAGGTTTGGTTTTAGGGTTTAGTTGTGTTGAGTAAAAGGCTGGGGTGGGTTGTGTCTGATGGTCCTCACAAAGATAGAACAACAGACGGTGTGTGTTGGTTACCATGGGGGATTTATAGTATCTAGTCAGGATGTTGATGAAGTCTGTGATGGTTAACATTCCTGAAAAGTAGAAATTCCAGATGAAGCAGAGAGAACAGGTGTGTGTGTGTGTATGTGTGTAACTGAGCGACAACACGAGGACACATACGCAGTCTTACCCACAAAGCTTTGCTTCTTGCTCTCCCATAGCGGAGCCGCTCTCACGCCATTCGCCACGAGAGCAAAGAAAGCCTTTTTCACCTGGGCAACAACACAGGTGTCAAGGCTTCGGATGTGGGCGTGGCTCACAGAGCACCTGAGGCGCCGTCTCACCTGCAGCGTGGTGTCGAACACCACCAGTTTGGAGCTGGTCGGGATGATGTCGTAGCACTTGTGACACTTCATGAAGCGCATGTAGATGTCTCGCTCGGATCCACCAGACCCTGCCAGACACATATGACGTTCAGATGCTGGGGCGGGTGGAGGAGCTGCTCTGATGTCACTTCCTGTGTTTTCAAAAGCCCAAACTGATGAGTCCTGAGCCAAACGGCCTGCGAGCTGATGCCTGGTTTGTTGTCATGGCAACAGAGCACTGAGGATGGGATTGTGTTTGTCCTCTAAACCAAGTGAAACTCGTATTTATATGTTTGGAGTGATGCCAAACATCCATGTCTTGAATTTGCACTGGGACACCGTGACGCACAACTGCTGTGCAGCATTTGTGCGTGGATGGTGCTGCAGCAGATGCCTCCTGGGGCCACAGGCCTGAGGAGGCATCTGGAGGTGTTGGCGTGCCGATGTGGGCATGACCAGCGCCGTAAATGACCATCTACTAGCTGAAAGTGAAGGTTGCTCAGAATCCACTCGAAGAACCAGAGACCGGACCAGAGGAAGGGCTTCCTATTCGGCTGAAAGTGGGTCAGAAGGAATGGTGTCTCCTCTCGGTGGTCTTACCCAGGTCATCCGTGTCCTGCTCCATCACGTCTGTAACCTCCACCTGCAGAGCAAAAACATCACACATCAACTGCTTCTGAAGGCTGATGAAAACTGGATTCTACAAATGGATGTTAGTTTTCCATCATCACCCGTTGGTGCAGCTAAAAGGACTGGTTAAATAATGTTAGCTAACGGTGGACCTACTTGGCAGGTTCTGCTCATTAAACGCCCCTGTTGGTCTGTGGACGATCCCAATAGTTTTTTACTGTCTGGTTTTGTTGTTTTCAATAATAGTGAATCATATAAAGTCTTCGCGGCTCCATCTTATGTCTTTCCAGCTGGAACCGAGCGGAGCTGCCGGTGAACGCGCGTCATCGCCAAAGATGCAGCTCGGAGCCCTGACAGCTAACAAGCTAGCAGTGCTAACACAACCAATTTCCGGTTTGAGGTTTCACAATAAAACACAACGTTACCGATAGATCCGTCACATTATGATGAATGTATCTTGTTTCAAATAGTTTTTGCCTTTGTTTAACAGTGCACACGTGATTAAACTGTGCTACGCGTGTCACAGCTCGATCAATATGCTGGTGATATTTTTCCTTGCGTACGAAATCTTAAAGAGACGCTGCTGTAACATTTTATTTTGAATGTTAGGTTTTCTACTATATCCGCCATCTTTCTGCGACGAGGACGATTGTCGCTCAATACCAAACATTGGTGTGTTTAATTTTAACCTCAGAAAAATCACGATTTTCAACTCACATTTCTCTCACAAATATAAATAACAGGTCAATATTATACGAGCAATCAAGATCAGTCCTGTACAAAAGTTTTCAAACAAAACTTTTTGACCAATAAAATAAACTCGTTGACTTTAATTTACTGATAACAGTAAAAGTGTGCATGTTTCCGTTATTATTAATCACTCGACACCTCAGGGAGTGTCATGCCACATAGTCACTATGCAGTGCTGCACTTCTGTTGACCTTTGAACTAAGAAACAGGACAAACTGGCCACAACCAACGTGGCTGCAACTGTCATGAACGCACAATAAAATGGAAAGTGGACCTGCGCTACGCTAATATCGCTCAGATGGCTGCGCTAACGCCACTGTTCAGTACCAGTGTGTGTTCATATCTGCAGGGGCACTAACCCCACGACCCCCCAGCCATGTTGTCACTGACTGGCTAGAATGATGTTGGTTATATTTCGGTGCACAGCCCGTCCCTCCAGTGGTTTTTGACCTTTATGACCTCCAGAGAGTGAGCTTTCTCACAGATGCCAACAAACAAAAATGAAATCATGCTGAAAACACTTAAACACTTACTTTTAACATTTAAAAAGTCATGAAAAAAGACATAGTTTGTCCACTAGGAACCAGTCTGACCAGCATCAGGACAACCTTTGACTCACCAGCCTCCAGACCTGAAGACCTGGACCCAGAGGAGGTGAGGCAGAGCGGGAGGAGATGCACGCGGAGGAGGAGGAGCTGAGGGTGGCGTCAGCAGGGGAGGAGAAGGAGCGCAGCCTCCTGGTCTCCAACCGCTGCGGCTCCGACAGGTACGTCTCCAGCTGGAATACTGGAGGAAGTGGTGGGGGAGACAGGCAGTGGGCTGGGGGGGCAGAGAGGGAAGAGGAGAGAGGGACAAAACAGAGGGGGGGGGTAAGAGAGACAGAGGAAAACAGAGAACAGCGCCACCTGGTGGAAACCACAGTCACTGCATGCACGCGGCCCAGTACAGGGTAACTCCACAGAACTGAGGAAATGGAGTCGATCAATACTGACCTATAATAGTCCTGTTGGTCATTACTTTAATGCATTAAGGTTTATATTTAAAATCTAAATGAGAAGCTGATGGCAATGAATACATTGTTGTGATGATGGGATGGAGAGCCACAGGGTAGCCACGCCAGCCAATCACAGAGCACCCTGTTTGGCTCCTCATCAATATTTATGAGATTCCCAGATTTGCCTCACGAATAAATACTGCATCTGGAACGACGTTTTCCTGACTGGACCCAACATTGTTGTCCCAGAGACTTCCCGTTAGCTACGGAGGAAATCACGTTGAAGTGTTTCCTGTCATCAGACTGTCAGGTGTGGTTGTGATGTGAGTCGGGGTTGAGTGTTGTTCTGGTTAGAATGGTTTAGCTCACTGTGGTCCAGCGGTCCAGCGGGCTGTGGACGACCTCTGGGGACGTGTCTGTCCTCTGCTGCTGCTGCTGTCCTGGGCTGGACCAGCTCGCTGCAGGACATTCCACCTGCGTGTCTCTTCAGCAACTCTTTCCTCTTTCTGTTGGACACAGGAAGTAGTTGGATGTGCAGCGTGCCGCAGGGCTCGGAGCGGCGGCGCCGGGTCCACCTCCTGTCTAGGTGTCCTCCTGCTTTGTCCTCTGTCATCATCACTGAGCTGGAGTTCCTCCTCCTGCCCCTCCTCCACTCCTCCTCCACAGAGTCTCTCCTCCTGCATTCTTTCTTCTCTTCCTGCATCTGTCCACATGGTTCAGACTTCCTCCTCGTCATCCGTCTATTGATCTGCCTCTCCTCCTCTTCCTCTTCTTCTGCTCCATATGGTTCACTCCTCCTCCTCCCACTCCATCTTTCCTTCTCCTTCCAC
>NC_042294.1:11817631-11912631 GCF_901000725.2 Takifugu rubripes | reverse complement strand
GATATATATCGCACAATTGCAATGGAAGCAATTTCCACATTTAGGAGACACAGGACTTGGAAATCCCTATTTCCGTCTCTCCTCTCAGCTCACTCTTCGGGCGCCGCCTCAGCCGCTGCCCCTGAGTTAGCGTTACGTTCTTGCCTGTCTCGCCTCCTGGTGGTCCACTGCTCCTCCTCCTCTCAGCTCGTCCTGACGCTCCACCTCCTGGAGACGTCGTTTCTATCGCGGCCAGGCCTGGCGCTCCTCCTCATCGACAGCATCTCTGCGTTCTACTGGCTGGACCGCAGTGAGGGTGGGGGCAGCACCACCAAGCAGGAGGAGAAACTCAGCAAGTGCTCACTCCTGCTGGCCCGTCTGCTCAGGTACGTGATGGTTCATCAGGACCTTTGGGTGGCTCTTTGGAGAACTACTGTGGTACTGGTACATGGAGCTAGTTCAGGTCCAGAACAACCCCCGTACCCCCTATAGTGCCCTCCATGCGCCCCATGATGATGGCAAACAGTAGTAGACCATCTATTGGGCTCGTATGAGAAATTACACATGACCATTAATTAATAACAGAGTTAAATATTAATGGCAGTAATACAAAACAAACACGTCAGATTTATATTTATTCATCAGTTGATAAAAATAATTACTCGTCCCGGTGCTGACACCATTTAGGTGCGTTTCAAAGGGTTCTGTAGCACCTTGACTGGGTCACTGAGACAAGGTGGTCTGTCAGGTGGTCCTGGTGTTCCAGCCTCACTGAGGATCTGGAGGCTTCAGGATGCGTGGGGGGGCTGCACTACCAAATGGTGCCCATGTGAGGATTCTGACCCCAGAACAGCAGACGTGGACAGGATTTGTATCTATTGACCTCAAGCGTCCTCTCGTTTTCAGGGACTACCGGATCACTGTGTTTGCCACATGCCACGCCATCAGGAGGAACTTCGCCGGACTTCCCGCCTCCTCCGATTTTGCCCGGCCCCATCTGTGTCGCTCATGGCAACGGCTGGTGAAACACCGGCTGTTGTGTTCTCGAGAGCAGACAGTGGACAGTATGTCTGACTCGGTAAAAGGCGATAAGGGGGAAAGGCGGCGGCAGGTCTTCGGCGTCCAGTACACCTCGCCCTCTCTGCCGTCCCAGAGGAGCAGCAGCTTTTATGTATCGGATGGAGGAGTCCAGTTTGTTTGAAAAGAAAAGAATTTAATTTGTGATTTAAAGGACACACTTTGTTCCCCTTGCTTAATAAAGGTTTGTTGTGGTCCGTCGTGTCGTTAACAGATGTCTTTTTCAGGAACGTCAGCTGTCAGATTGATCTTTTTCAGTTGTTGTGAGATCAGAGTTTTAATAAAACTTTTACAGATGTTGGTTGTTGCTGTGGAGACCTTAATGTTTGTACCGTGATCAGGAATCTTGGCGCCATTTTTGTCGATGCAGATCAACCATCGGTGGCTCCGAGGCGGTCCGCGTGCCAGCGCGATCCAGTCCGGGACTTCGGGTGTAATGACAGGGACCGCCTCACTGGAGAAGTTCCCCGACAAATCCCTCCGCGGGGTCAGTCACTTTTTACACAACACAAATAAATATACGGAGCCAGCAGCGCCTTCTCGCCGCGACAACTTTACGTTTTTGCGTCCAGCTGGTGAGAAATCGCCGCCTGGACGGGAAAAAGCGCGAAGTCCTGCTTAACAAGTCCGCTGTGGGACGACAGTTCATATTTTCAGAGACCTACTTCTCCAGCTATCACTGACAGGGTGCGCTGCGGTCCTTCCTAAACATGGCCTCCATGACGGAGAGACCGCTTTAACTTTAATTTTTTAAAAGCGATTCCAGCGCAATATCACCCGTTTCTTACTTCCAAAATCACCGGGAATGTTTCGTTGGAGAACCCTGCCATGCCGGGCGTGTGAGATACATGCGATCCTTCGGAGAAGTTCGCAGTTGTATTTAAACAGACCGTTTTAAGTTGGCTGGAAAGCTGGAGAGGAAAAAGAGAACCGCATCAAATCAGTAAGGAAGCATTTTCCCTCTCTTCCTTCGACTCCCTGCTCGAAATTCCTGTCTTAACTTTACGACCCTCGTCAACATTTGAAAATGGCTACACAGCAGCGCGTGATAGACGCACTCATCCCCACAGCATGCTAATTGCTAGCATGCTATCTGCGCTAATGTTAGCAGAAGTGCTAAGTCAACTGGGCGGTCCACGGCAGCTAATGGCTAACCGCTGTGTTTGGGTTCCTCCAAATAAACCTATTTTAAAGAGCTCGTATTAACCATTTACCGGCACATTTGCGTAAGAACTTATTCTCTTAGCGGCTAGTATTGCGTTAAACAACCGTTGGCTCGCACCGTCTGTATGTGTAATTTAAATATGCAACTATCTGTGGAAGAGTTGCTCATTTGTAGCTGAATGTTACGCCTGTTAACCACCTGCAGAACTTTTGCTGATCGTGATCAGAAAGAACCTTCCTCAATTTTCATCTTTTTCTGGTACCTGTTATATTAAGATTTAAAAAAAAAGTGATCTAAAATGCGGTGGAGCTGCAGCCAAATACGGGTAAAATGTGTGAACCTGACCCTATAAAATGAACCCTTCGCTTTTGGCTTCTCCAACAGTTTAAAACTGGGCGTTGCTGTTGCCCAGGTGTTGCCCTCTGTCCCTTTACCTGCCGGCTCCAGTACTGTCGGTGCGTTCAACCCTTTGTCCCGGTCTTTCCTCAGAATGCCTTCTGAGGCCCAGGATCCTCGGGACCGAGGACTGACCCCTCCTGTCACCCGGGCTGGACGGAGCGCCCAGTTGGCCAAGGCTGCCGCCACCAGTCTGAACGTGAGCGAGCGGCGGCCTCGTGGGCGACCCCGGAAGGACGGGAGCAGCAACACACCTGCCCCCCCCCCTTCAGCCTCCGCCGGCTCCTCCAGCTGCTCCTGCTTCCTGTCCCAAGTCCAGGAAGAAGTAAGTGTGGTTCTGGGGTCGATGTTGGGTCGGGTGGTCCTCCACCCCTGACCCAGACCCAGAGGAAATGAAACCCGGTTCTGGGCTTCTATGTCAGTTTGGATTTTTGGGGAACCGTGTGAATGGATCAGAATCCTCATCGGTTCTGGTCGTTGTCATTGGGGGCATTTCAAACTCTGCCCAGGTAACCAGGTGTCTTTCTACCTGTTGTTAGGGGGCGGGGCCGGGGCCGAGTCCAGCAGGAAGATGAGGAGCGTGTGGATGCCGCGCAGCAGAAACCCCAGGAGACAGGTGTGTAGCGCACAGGTGAACAGGTGACCCGGTGAACAGGTGACCCGGTGAACAGGTGACCCGGTGAACAGGTGACCCGTCTGTGCTGCACCTGCTCCAGCTAAACTGTGTTTTGTTGTGCAGAGGTGAAAGAAAAGACAGCAGGAGGCCGTTCATCCAGGAGAAAGTCCACTAACCCTGAACCCAGCCAAGACCGCCCAAAACCAGGACCTGAGCTGGACCCTGGACCCAGCCAAGACCACCCAAAACCAGAACCTGAGCTGGACCCTGAACCCAACCAAGACCACCCAAAACCAGAACCTGAGCTGGACCCTGGACCCAGCCAAGACCACCCAAAACCAGAACCTGAGCTGGACCCCGGACCCAGCCAAGACCGCCCAAAACCAGAAGCTGAGCTGGACGCCAAACCCAGCCAGGACGATCTGAAACCACAACCAGACCCTGCACCCAGCGAGGACCACTCAAAACCAGAACCTGAGTTGGACCCTGAACCCAGCCTGGACCACCCAAAAGCAGAACCTGAGCTGGACCCTGAACCCAGCGAGGACCACCCAAAACCAGAACCTGAGGTGGACCCTCAACACAGCCAGGACCACCCAAAAGCAGAACCTGAGCTGGACCCTAGACCCAGCCAGGACCACCAGGAAACAGGCAATGAGATGGATTCCGATCCCAGCCATGGCCATCTGAAACCACAACCAGAGCCAGACCTGGTACCCAGCGAGGACCACTCAAAACCAGAACCTGAGCTGGACCCTGAACCCAGCCAGGACCACCCAGAAGCAGAACCTGAGGTGGACCCTACTCCCAGTCAGGACCACCCCAAATCAGAACATGATCTTGACCCTGGTCCCAGCCAGGATGACCCAAAACCAGAACCAGAGCCGGACTCTGCACCCAGCCAGGACCACACCAAATCAGAACATGAGCTGGACCCTGGTCCCAGCCAGGATGACCCAAAAGCAGAACCTGAGCTGGACCCTGGACCCAGCCAGGACCACCCCAAACCAGAACCTGAGCTGGACCCTGGACCCCGCCAGGACCACCCAAAAGCAGAACCTGACCTGGACCCTGAACCCAGCCAGGAAGACGTGAAAACAGAATTTGAGGTGGACACTGGACCCAGCCAGGACCACCCCAAACCAGAACCTGAGCTGGACCCTGAACCCAGCCAGGAAGATGTGAAAACAGAATTTGAGGTGGACCTTGGACCCAGCCAGGATGACCCAAATCCAGAACTCACACTCTTCCAGGTTTCTTTCATTTCACGACCAGAACCCAGCCAGGGTGGCCTTATTTCACAATCTGACCAGGACTTGAAAGAACCTTGGTTGGAATGTGAGCACAACAAAGACCATCTTGGTCGCCCGTCTGAACCTGCTGAAGATCACATACATCCTGAACCTGAAGGGAACCCTGGTACCAGTCCGAGCCCAAATCAGGAGCCCAGCAAGGACCACAGTAATCCAAAATTGCAGACAGATCCTGAGTCTGGACCCAACCACTTAAGTCCAAAACCAGAGCCTAGCCCAGACCACCTGAGTGAAGAATCTGGATTTCCAGAACCCAGCTCAGACCCAGCTGCTAGTGCAGTGGAAATCGGAGAGAGCGGTGCAGCTCACACCCTGTTCTTGGTCTTCACTTCAGCAGAAACGGCTCCATCTAGTCCACAACCTTGCTCCCTGGACCTTAGCTGCAACCCCGTCTCCATGGTGATTGATTGTGATAAAGCAGCAGAGAGAGAGGGGGGCGGTTCCAGCTCTACAGAGCAGAGTCCCACCTTTAGTCCTTTGGCCTCCCCCTGTCCCCGATTGGACGATGAAGACCCTCTGTCTCCACTGTTCCACCAGAATGTGTCTGAGGACTCTGGGAGCTCAGGACCACCCATCCTGGTTCACTCCAAGAAGTTGTAAGTGTTTATGTGATGCTGCTGTCCTGCTTTGTACCAAAGTCTGTGACCTTATCCAGGTCCTGCCGCTCTAAGGGGTCCCCGGGGGGGTTAGGGTTTGTGTCAGTGGTGCAGTGGGTCCGAGAGAGTCGAGGTGGAGGAACGTGTGGCCAGATGTGGTCATGGACGTTTCTGCAGCAGAGAGCTGCTCAGACTCTGTGTCAGGAAAATGTTCCCTTCCACTCAAATTCTCTGGTGGAGTGGGATCTGACCTCTGACCTCTTTCTTTCTCTCAATTTCTCTGGATGGTTCAGCTCTGTCCAGCCGAACCCTCCATCCAGTCCACAGTCAGAGTCCTCCTG
Organism: Takifugu rubripes; assembly: GCF_901000725.2. Lineage (NCBI taxonomy): Eukaryota > Metazoa > Chordata > Actinopteri > Tetraodontiformes > Tetraodontidae > Takifugu > Takifugu rubripes. The sequence goes on along the minus strand of NC_042294.1, from coordinate 11,907,148 downwards.
CACACTAGACCAGGCTTTACGTCATTTAACCTTTGACCTTTCCAGGCCTTCTGGGTCCTCCAACTCCAGACTGTATTGCTGACCACATGGTCATTGATGAAGGAAATGTAACCACCTCAAAAGGCCCAGATATGTTGTGGAGACTCCTTTATTAAAATGAGTGTGGTGAAGAACGTGAGCGACAGAATCTGCTCCTTACCGCTCGTGGTCTTGGTGATCTCCTCGCTCACTCCTCGTGATCTCTCCTCGCTCACTCTCCTCGCTCACTCCTCGCTCACTCTCCTCGCTCGCTCCAGCCACATTTCCACGTGTGTCATTGGTGACAGGCAGAGGATCTTCTGTCTCTGTCTCTCATCAGAAAATGAAGGGATTTTGCTAAATGTCTATTAACCTAGAACAAAACGTGTTTACCATTTTAACAGCTCTAAAAGAGAACAAATGGGCCATGATGGGCCTCTAATTTGTTCGCATTGTTCCTTTTGTCCTGGACTCATGCATGTTTCTAATCCTGCAGTTTGAAGCAGTGTGCTTTCTGTTACCGCGGTGACAACCAGGCCCCTCTGGGCCAGGGCCACCTGATGGTGTTCGGCCCGACGCCGGGCTACATTCCGCTCCACATCCTCAATCGGCGCGCCTCCTCCGACTGTGATAACGACTGCCACGATTACTGCTACGGGGGGAGCCAGACCCCATCCACGTGAGTGACACACCTTTGAGTCATGAAAGGATGGGATGTTTGAGAAGAGTCAACAGTCCATTAAACTGTCTGTGTGTGTGTGTGTTGTGTGTGCAGGTGCAGCAGTCCAGAACAGTGTGGTAAGTACTTGTCATTCACGTTAGTTACTGATATCAAAGCTTGTTTTAAGTGCATTTCTGGCCGCACGTGTTTAATAATTATTTTCAATAACAGTCGAAAGGTGTTTTTTTATTTTCAGATCTCTTTTATGAGTGTTTGGTGTGTGTACCAGTGGATTTGTACTCCTTTAAACCGTAGATATATGATAAATGTTTTTAATAGGAAACATGAGGGACACACTAACACACTTTCAGGTCCACTTCTGAACTGTTTCTGAGAAAGGGTTAGGGTTAGTTAACCCTAGTTAACCAAGTTAACCACCATCTGCCCACAGAGTCTTCCTCTGAGTTTGTGGAGCAGCTCGGACCCGTGGGCCTGCCGCATGATCTCAACATCCAATCGCTGTTTGACCCCACAGGTACAGCCTTTCTTAGTGTCATGTTGGGAAACAAGTCCTGTTCAAACTGGTGTTAGATGCACGATTGGATTCAGCTCAGTATAAACTGTGTGCGTGCGTGTGTGTGTGTATGTGCGTGCGTGTGTGTGTGTGTGCGCGCGTGTGTGTGTGTGTGCGTGCCTTTGCAGGTCAGTGCTGTGCTCACCAGCAGTGTGCAGCCTGGTCAGAGGGAGTTTGTTGTGGCGAAGGTCAGTCGTTGCTCTACGTGGACAAAGCCATTGATTCAGGAAGCACACAGGTCTGTTTCCCTGCCCTCGCTTGTGTAACACCTGTATTTGGGTCACAGCGTCTTACACTTCGGCTCGCCATCCTCTCTCCAGGTGTGCGCTTACTGCCAACGACTTGGAGCTTCCCTGCGTTGCTGCAAAGCAAACTGTGGGCGGAGCTACCACTTTCCTTGTGCAGCAGCAGCCGGAGCGCAACAGAACTGGGCTGAAAGACACCTGCTGTGTACAAAACATTCGGTTGCAGGTACACGCCCCCCCCTGGTGAAGCTTTGATGACAGCGCACGTTCACCTAACCTCGTGGAACCTTCTTGTCTGTCTGCAGTGACGTTGCCGTGTAAACGTTGTTTGAGCGGTGGTGATGCCGGCAGCTTGTTGATGTGCTGTTGCTGTGGTGACTGTTACCATGGGGATTGCCTGGACCCTCCTGTCGTCCCCACCCCCCTGTGCCGAGCAGGCTGGCAGTGTCCACAGTGTCGAGTCTGCCAGGGCTGCAGGTATCACGATACTTTCGTTCCATCGATACTTCGTTGCAGTTATCAGATATTAACCATTTTCTGATTTTTGTAAAAACATTAAATCCAATTGAAGAAAGTAATGTGTTCCCATAATTGTTTTGAATCTCTATATACGTTGAGCAGACAGAAGACCAACTGCTCCCTCTCTTTGATCCTCTGAAATCAGTGTGTTTACCTTCTGTTTGTGAGCCAGAACACTAATCTGAAGGATCCATTGTTATTTTAAAGCCACTTATCTGTGCTAACATCAGGACTAATAAACCCTGCCTCAATGTCCTTCATCAGGTGCTTTGTGCTGTTTAGGTCAGATGTTTCTGTGGAGACAGATTGTGCTCGACCACCTCGTATTATCACATTCATCATTTGGTCAACTTGATCCAAAATGTTCTGGAATGTTTTTTTTTTCCTATCCTGCCCTGGCTGTTCCATTTCTTATTTTAAATGTTAACCTTTCAAATATTTCTGTTTCAGTTCAAATAAGATTGGAAACATACAGTATACGAGGCATGATTATTATCTATTGTTATTATCTATTATATGAACTTAGACAGTAAAAGCTTCAAAAAAGCTGGATTTGACTGGCTGTAAATTTAAGTTTCCACTGGTTTCTTCTCTGCTCTCTGAAACTGAAGAGCTTTGAGTTACAGACAAAACACAATCTAAACCCTAAAATGGTCACAAGATGACTCGATCGATTCCATTTTCAGAGCTGGAGTGTGAAGTGCAGGTGAATCCATTGTCACTCTTATATTTTTGTGTTAGATCGCGAGGGATTGAGGGAACGTTGCTGGTGTGTGAGCGCTGTGATAAGGCCTACCATACACACTGTCTCACACCACCCCTGGATCACAGACCAAGCACTGGCTGGAGCTGCAAGGTGAGTCAAACTCACACGTACAAACGTAGTGTTGTCTAATCAAGACTGAGTTTTAATTTGTGTCTTCCTCAGAACTGTAGAATATGCCGTCGATGTGGTGTTAGGTCATCAGGCCAGTGGGCCAATCACCCATTTCTGTGCAAGCCATGTGACCCAGCTCTGCCTTGTCCTGTCTGTGACAGCTCCCCTGAACCCTACAAACCACAGGAGACTCTGACTTGTATCTGCTGCTTCAGGTAGCCACATCTCAGCTACATCTGCGTTTGCACGTTCTGCGTTGCTCCCTGCTGACCTTCAGGCTGCTCAGAAATCAGAAATCTGACAAGGATTTCCCACTGTGGGTCAGATTCATCTGAAAGTTTAGACTTTTAAGTATGTTTCCTCCTTGTGGTGCATTTCACCTCTGATCTTGGTGGCACCAGTGAAAGCCGAACCCATAATGTGACCTGGTGACAGCACCACTCTGTTTAGCTAAAAATAGGACATTCCAAAAACACGGCAAAATCAGCAAAACTGTGCTAAACTGCCATTAATCGAATGCAGTTAACTAGGAGTAATGTTCAGAATAGTTAACCTGATCCATGCGCAGTGCTCAAAAATGGCACTTCCAAAACTCAAATAGCTTCATGATTGATCTGAACATGTGGTTCACCACGTTGGTGGAGCAGAGAAAAGCTTCAAATCTGGATGTGTTGGCTTAATCTTGCGTTATTGAGCATCACACATTACAGACATGGATGAAACCTAACAGGTCTAATTATTCTGCAGAGAGACGGACGGTCCTCGGTCCTTATCTGGACATTTGACACCCTTGAGCAGTGGCTCAAATTCTGTGGGTTGATCAAAATTCCCCCATCTGTCCATAGTTGGGCATAACACTTTTCCTACGTTTCCATTGACATTATTTAATTCAGTTCTCAGCAGAACAACATCCTGTCCAGTATTAAAAACCACTCAGACCTCACACATCAATGTCAAACCACACTTTAGAGTTCTTCCAACATGTCTTGCACCTCATTCTCAGTTTTCTCTCACGCAGGTGTGTCCATACTGATTGTGCCAGTGGATGGCAGAGAGAGGGCAGGGTGGGACCTGAAGATTATATCTGCTCTACCTGCAGACCTAAGGAAGGGGAACTAGTACCCAACCGGCCTACGCAGCCACCAAGTTTCTTCATTTCACTGCCAACAGATCCAGACGACAAAGACACTATCTCCCTCCATATTCCAGCCCAGTTCATCTCTTCAGAGCCATCACAGGAGCCAGTAAAGCCTGAGTGTACACCACTACCAGCAGAACCTCAATGTAGTCCCTCACTTCAGCAGAACACCACAGATCCACATATTCATCCTGCACCATGTCGGGCAGAATCCACAGAGGTCCAACACAGTTCTGCTGTGCCAACAAGTCCTGCCCAACAATCTCCACACCCTGAATCTGAATCAAAAGACATCCATTATTTTCAGGAACCACCACACCAGGAGGCCCTCGTGCAGCAGCATTGTTCTCTAGCATCTCCTAGGAATGCACGGGAGCTTCATAGCACCCCTCCCCCATCTCAGCACAGTCCAAGTGAACAGCTTGATCGTCCTGCAACACCTCAGCCTTACAATTCAGAGCCCAATCTTGCTGCCTCTCGCCAAGATCCAGTTGAGCCCCGGCATCCTTCTCCTTCAGAGTCCTGCTATTGCCCTGCTGCACCTCACCGGGATCCTGAAGAGCCCCATCACTGTCCTCCTCCATCTCAACCAGGTCAATCTACTCCCCACTCTGATTCGGAACCTCCTCAACCTGAATCCAAAGAGCCCCAGCAGAGTCCTGCTGCTCCTAAGGAGGACCTCATAGAGTTCCATCACAGTCCTTCGCATCATCCTGAAACGCAGTCGCCCACAGATTCGCGTTCACCATTTCATCAGGACCCAGTGGAACCTGGCAGTGATCATGCAGCATCTCACGCTGAACTAGCAGAGAAATGTCTTGAGCCACCCGATCAGGACCCAGCACAACTCCATCAACATCCTGAATCTGTGGAACGTACACCTGCAACGCATCAATCTGAACACTCTGTGCTTCTCTACAGTCCTGCATTACTTTGTTTTACAACCACAGAGATCCAGAACAGTCCATCACAAACTCAGGCTGATCCACCCGATTTTCATCGTAGTCCAACGTCACAACTTCCCCCCACAGACCTCCCTCACAGTCCTGAGCCCAAAGAGCTTGTTGGTAATGTTGCACAGCTTCACGGTGATCCCACAGAGGCTCCTCCTAGTCCTGCACCCACTCTTGCTAAAAACCTGGACTCGCCACAGGGTCTTTCTTCTCATTTTGAGCCTGCAAAGCTTCACGTAACTGCTGTATCTTCACATGCTAATACTGAAAAAAGGACAGATTCTACAAATCAAGAAAACCACTTGGGAACTAACTCTTCTCCAACAGAGCACCCAGAAGACCCTTCGCTTGCTCCCGATCAAATAGCAGTCCAGGATAGGCCCAACATTTGCATTATCGGCCCTGCAAGAATGCATCAGAGTTCTGCCAATTTAAACGAAATGCAGAATAGCTCTGATCAACTCGGCCACCACAAAGCCACTAGTACTATCAGTAGTTCCCCTGAAGACCAGTGTACAGCTACAACATTTCCACATAGTCCAGAGCAGGAAAGTTTGATGTTGTGTAGCGATGCCCCTTCTCCCAGTCAGATGCAGCTTCAGCCAGGACTCTCCAACATTCAGCAAACACCACCACCAGACACTCCATGCCAGCAAAGCCTTCCGCTGCTTAGACCTGCACAAGACTGTGTATCAGAACTAACGCCACATCCTGCAGAAGATCCTGAACCCCCCCTAGTCCAGGAAGCTTCTGAATCAACTAGTCAAGTTCTGTTACCCCGTAGGGACGCTCACACCATTTTCAAGTCGGACCGAGACTGCTCACCAGTCTATTGTAGGTCAACGAGGACAGTAATCAAACAGGCCTCTCCAAAGTCTTTGTCTGCTCCATGCAGCCCGTCACCATCTCAGCCTCCCATCAAGTGCAGTGTCTCACAACCCTCTAGCCCAGTGCCCTCCCAGTTCAAGTTAGGGTCATCTCAGTTTGTTGTCCAGTCAGAAGTCACTTTTAAATGCGACAACAGAAGTGAGGTGTTGTCTTTGGACTGTTTCCCCATCCAGATGGGACTTGCTGAGAAAAGGCAGACCCTGGAAAAAAGTCAGGACTCTCTTAGCCCCGTCTCCAATGTATCGCCAATGGCAACCAGTGACACAGATGACAAACTCTCAAAGAGTCTTACTCCTGCTTTAAGTGGCAGACTTGACACAGATCATCTCAGCCTAGCTTCTGTTCCTTCCAAACCCACACTTCAAAGCCTTTCTCCACACCCCAGTGAAGCTTTGGTTCCTCTCCCACCCCAGAGGCCTTGTGACAGCTTTTTATGTTGCACAGAACCTAATGACATGCTCGAAACGAGGTCAGTAAGTCACAGTCCTCAACATACCAGTCAGATGCCTACAATCTCAGCTGCCTCTCTTCCAGCTTGTCCTTTAACAGGGGAGCCCAGTCCTGCCACTGATGAAGCCTCATGCCAACCCAGTAACCTCTTTGAATCACCTGTTAGATCTCCAGAGAGCTCACACGCTGTAACACCTCCCCCCACGTACCTTAACTTGTTTCAGTCAAACAAAAATGAAGGAGAGGCCCAGCTCCCCCATCCTTCTGTTGAACCAGAAACAGGTGACCTGTGTTCTTCTGCAGACAGTCTGGATCATGATAGCATAGTTCATAATGCAGCTACGATCAGTGATGGCCCAAGAGACTCTGTTCATGATCAAGAGAAGATCCTTTTCACTGTTTGTGGTTCAGCAGAGGTCACACAGACAAATGTAAGTCCTCCACGTTCTGCTCAGTTAAGTGTCCCAAACCCGGATAGTCCTTCACAGACAACAACCTTGACTAGTTGTGGGCCTTTACCCTGTAAGCGCACTGTGAGCCACGATGACCAGGCCACCTTCTCACCTGCGAAAAGAACTGAGACTCACTCAAGTCACTTTCCAGATAGGTCTTGTCACGTTGGTCCAGGTAATCCTGTTAATGTTGATACCCCCTCCGTTAATTCTCCCTCAGGTGCCTCAGCAAGCACCACACAGAGCAGCCTTGCACAAACTACCGCAGAGTTTGTAAGTTCACCACACAGTCTAGCTCAGTCCAATAAATTATGCTGTAGCCCCCAACACAACCCAGTTCTAAACACTGAAAACAAACCTGGACCCAGTTCAAGTCTCAAGGTTGACATTGATGTCAGTTCAAAGATGCTGAATTCTTTTCTCCCCTCTTTGGTTAGTTTTGAATCTGGTCCTGAGAAACCCGACAATGTTGGGGAGATGATGCCAGAGCCTGTAAGTTCCTCACTGTACAACAAGTCCACTGTGGTGAGCCATTCTCCAGATGCTGCACACCATACCCTCAACCCGTGTGTCACTGACAGCCAACAAAGCCCTGGCTCCACCAGTCCCCTGCCTCTCAGAGCAGCCAACTCGGCTGATATTAGTTCCAGTCTGGCTAGTCCTAGCCCCCAGAGTCCTGTCTGCTGTAGTCCCTCTCAGGTTAGCAGTTCAATGCGTAGTTGTAGCCACATTACTGGAGCTCCTGTGTGCCCTCAGGCTCTCTCTCCTCATCGTGTGACCAGTAGCCCAGCTACCAATCCTAAGTGTGGCTCTTTGCAGTCAAGTAACAGACAAGTGCATCCAAGTCCAGTCTCTGGCCACTCGGAAGACACCCCCAGCCCAGGTCCTGATAGCCCACTGCTGTGTTTTCATGCTACGTTAACGAGCGTCCCGCAGAACATTCAAACTCAGAGGGAGTCTGCAGCTGCTGAATGTAAGTATCAAGAGACCCAAAAGGGGTCATGTTGAAAATGGCTCAGCGTCTGAGCAAAGCGCTTAGGTTTTGACATTACAATATCCTGTAGATCCCAACTTGGCAGAAGAAGTGATGGCATCAGAGAAGGTAATTGAAGAAAATGAGAAGAGAGAGGATCCACCACAGGAGAAGCTACCTGAGGAGTCAGGTGAGGGTAAAGACCCAAGAGGAGAATCGCATCCAGAGGAGAAGCAGAGCAGCTTCAGCTGTTCCACTGGTAGGAAGCTATCATCTGATATAACGGTTCCTTGACATGCTCGATGAGTGACCTTCACGTGTATCTGTCTCTGCAGGAGTCCAGCAGGAGGTCCCTACTGATGCCCCCGTTTCCCCCCTACCTGCACAGCCAGCTCCTCACTCCCCCGACCTCATCAATCTTCAGTCGGCCTCGCCCCCAAACCAGCCTACAGTTCCCTCCCCTGCAGATCTACTCTCGCCATGTCATCTTCATGGAGCGAACTCTCTAGACTCCTGCACTTCTTCCCCTCACAGGAATTCCTCATCCTCCTGCTGCTCACCCCATGCCCCACCCATCCCTTCTCCTGTGGATTTGCACTCCAAAGAGGAGCAGCTGTCTAATCGTCAACCATTAGAGGAGGCCTCAGGAGAAACGTTGATGCTGAATAACCAAAGTGTCTCCTATAAGGTGACCTTGGATGGTGATGATGGACAGTCAGAGCGACAGGCCACACCTGTTCCTGTAGAAACGGAGCCCACCACTGATGAATCGCAGTCACACAGTAGGCCTTTAGAGAGGAGAAAGGAAGGTTCAGCAACACCAGAGCCAGCATCATCACATACATCTGAGGAGGTACCGGGGGCAAGAAATTGGATGGAAGAGGAGGAGGAGGAACTGCAAGATAAGTCAGAAGCAGAGGAAGAGGAAATACCTATGAGTCCTGTGCCTGAGCTGGACCCATCGCTAGATGATGTGATGGAGGTGATGACTTCTGCGTCTCCTCCCTTGACTCTTCGAAACCCCTCTTCTCCCAGCCCAGTTTTTTTCTATGGCCGGGGGAAGGAACAGGGTTTGGCACGTCCTCCCTGCTCTTCTATGCCTTCAGATGACCTCTCCATCCGTCTTCGGCTGTCTCCCTTCTCCACCGAGGCCTCCCCTGAGACATCACCCACAAGAGTTCCAATCACCCCCCCTCCTCTCTCTCCAGCTTCACCTCATCCCCACTCCTCCCCTGACAAAAACTTTGTTCCCTTGTCTAAGGTCAGTCAGATTTAACTTCTAATTTTTGCTGCCTTCTTTTCTATTCTTTCTTTCTAAGGACTGTCTGTCTCCTCCTGGTTTTTCTTCTCTCAGGCTCCCCCCACCCTTCTGCTACCCTTCACTCCTAAAATTGGAATGGGGAAACCAGCAATTTCCAAGAGGAAATTCTCACCTGCCAGAGCAAGAATCAAGCAGGTTTGGAGTGTGAGTGTGGTCATCAAAGAGAGCAAGCGTCAGAGAGAGAGAGAGCATTGGAGAGAGTGAAATTGTCAGAGAGAGCACGAGCATGGAAGTGAGAGGGAGAGTGTCAGAGAGACATTGAAAGAGTGAAAGAGAGGGCTCGTCCAGCGTGGAATTGAGAGGGAGTTTCAGAGAAAGAGAGCAAGCAGAGAGCCAGTGTCGGATAGAGCGAGAGAACAGGCATTGGAGAGGTGGAGAGTGTCGGCGTGGGAAAGAGGATGAGCGGAGAGCACGTGTCAGAGAGAGAGTTTAACGCTGAGTTCACACTGGACGCACAAGCGTCATGCTAAGAATATCGCACGTGAGCCGGAGCCTCTTTCCACCAGACATTAGTCTGTGCCAGCCCACAAGCTCCTCGGCTGTTCTCTACTTATAGCAGCGTTGTGTAGTTGTAGTTGTGCGTGGGAGATATACAGGTGCAGTTTAAAATAAATGTTTATCTAGTCTATTTTCATTAGATCTATTTAAGTTCTCTTTCTGTTTCCCAGTTCTCGTTCCTCTGTGTGTGGGGGTGTGCGTGTGCGTCTCTCTTGCGCTCTCTTTAGAAATTAACACAAAAATGAAATTGTATTTGTCGAGTGTGTTGTTTCATTGTGAAAAGTGCTCGGATTCCTTTGTTTTTTTCTTTGTCTTCCTGCCGGCTTGAAACGACCTATTGCGTCTGGAGAGAATAGACCAGACGCCCAAACAAACGCTGGAGTCTGAACGTGTGAACGACACGTTCTGTTAACATGAGCGCCGAGATCCACAGACCTCCGCTGCTCGGTGCCTCGCAGCACGTCTGCATCCAGCGTGAACCCAGTGTGAGAGAGGGGGCATCAGGTGGCCCGTAGGAGATCAAGCATACAGTTGAATCCAGCTCCACACGACTTTGGCATCTGGTTTCAATTCGTTCCTTCGTTTCACGCAGCAGCGTGAGACAGCTGATGGGAGCCTGTCCTCCTCAGCACTGGGTTGGTGCTTTGTCAGTGGGTTAATAGGGCCCCAGTTTATTATGTGACCTATTTCAGCTGGAGTCAGGCAGCAGACCAGCATTCCTAACAGGAAGGTGGATCATCATACAACTTTGATCATCTCGTACATCATTTCCAAGATCCATGCCGATCCTTGTTGCCTCCTCCTGGGGGGAGTGGGGAGGTTGTGGAGCATCTGTGCATTGGAGTTTAACTCCGATTTAGGCACAGAGAGCTCCGGTATTAGTCGAACTAATTCATTCACATGCACTTTGGTTGTCCAGTTATACTTGGATTGAGGCAATAATGTTTTTAGTTAAATCATTTTTTCAAGTTGCATTAAACTAAGTTCGAGCCACTTGCTGACTAAGAGCCAGATAATGTGATGGGACATCAATTTTCTCTGGCATTTATAGGCCTTTATCAGATTAAACCCAGACAAGGCTTGAGCTCATGCCACACAACCTTTGCATGTGACCCAGAAAAGGGCCGTATTAACCTGCTGAAAGCTGCATATCGTCACCTGCTGTTGACTTTCTCCGTTGAATGTCTACAAGATTGCACTTCTTTAGCAAAGCTGGTTTAAACTGCATGTAAACATACTGTTTGATAGTGGATGGCTTTTATCACAAACGTTTCAAATTGGGTCAATATCAATGACTAAATTAGGGTTTTGTGTGGCTCCGATTAGATCAAAGGGTTTCTTCTGTGGAGACGCAGTCATTGTACTTCAGTCTTTACTAAGTGGGCTGACACATGAGTGTTCCTTTCAGATGATTATGGGAAATATCTTTGACTTCCACCAGTCCTGTGTACAGGTGTCGCCGTCTCTCCTGTTCCTCTTCAGCCCATTCTCCATCCTGCTCATTCGTCATCTTCCATCCCTCCTCTACAGCAGAGGAATGCTATTTAAATGCTGCTCTTGTCTCCTTGTTCATGTTTAACATATTCCATGCTAGCCCAGAGCCAGTACGGTCTAGTAGTAGCCCAGTCGTGATTTAGGTTGTCCATCATGTGGTGGTCAGGTGACCACTGACCTGTGCCCCTATGCCATGTACATCCGGCCACTTTATTAGGTCCACCTTGCTCCTAAAAGTTTTGATTCCTTTTGCCTTCAGAACTGCCTTAATTCTTGGTGTCATATTTTTAACAAAGTGTTGGAAGCGTTCCACTGAGGTTTTGGTTCATAATGACATGATGGCATCACACAGTTCTGTGCAAATTAAATCTGCTGACTGTGTAAACCGCTGGAGTAGAGTGAAGTCACGGTCACATTCTGGAAACCAGTTTGAGAGGATATGAGCTTGGTCACATGGTGCATTATCCTGCTGGACTAAGGGGCCCAAAGTGATAAAAATATCCCCTCACACTATGGCACCAGCAGGAGCCTGATCCATAACAAGCGGTTAGGGTTAGAGGGTTAGAGGGTTAGGGTTAGGGGTTAAGGGTTAGAGTTAGGGTTAAGGGTTAGGGGTTAAGGGTTAGAGTTAGGGTTAAGGGTTAAGGGTTAGAGGGTTAGGGGCTAGGGTTAGAGGGTTAGGGTTAGAGGGATAGGGGTTAGGGTTAGGGGCTAGGGTTAGGGGTTAGAGGGTTAGGGGCTAGGGTTAGGGGTTAGAGGGTTAGGGGCTAGGGTTAGAGGGTTAGAGGGTTAGGGTTAAGGGTTAGAGGGCTAGGGTTAGAGGGTTAGGGGCTAGGGTTAGGGGTTAGAGGGTTAGGGGCTAGGGTTAGGGTTAAGGGTTAAGGGTTAGAGGGTTAGGGGCTAGGGTTAGAGGGTTAGGGTTAGAGGGTTAGGGGTTAGGGGCTAGGGTTAGGGGTTAGAGGGTTAGGGGTTAGAGGGTTAGGGTTAGAGGGTTAGGGTTAGGGATTAGGGGCTAGGGTTAGGGGTTAGGGTTAGAGGGTTAGGGGTTAGGGTTAGGGGTTAGGGTTAGGGTTAGAGGGTTAGGGGTTAGGGTTAGGGGTTAGGGTTAGGGTTAACAAACCTAACAAGTGGCTGGTGGGTGTATCTTCATGTACCAGACAGTGTTGAATATTCATCTGTTAGCTGCTGCTAGCGTGAAGACAATATATCCTTAGCCTGTCTTACTGGGCTGCATGTTGTTTACCATGGTAATGTTTCATCTAAAAATCAACCTATATATATTTTTTATGTTTTGATTTGTTCTTTTTTTAGCATTTATGTAACTGCATTTTTTCCCCATCTCCACTTTTACTTTCTTTGCACTTCCTTCTTCACTTCATCTGCCCCTGCCTCCCCTAACCCAGGGTTCGTGTTGGAGTAATCGCAGGGCCGTGAGCCCCCCTTCATCCTCCCAGGATTCCATGGGAGAGTCAGGGTGGGACAGCCCTAAGCCCCGTCCACAGGACCCCCCCCTCTGGAGCATGAGAGTGGTAAAAAGCACACTGTAACTCTTACAGGTGTTATGGAAAGGCTGAAGGATGTAGCGGGACAATCCAATTCCTTTTGTAAAAATGTTGGGAAGATAACAGAATAACTTTACTAGGACCAGTAGAGGGAGGTGATGTGGGTGGTGTTCCACTGGCTGCTCACCTGTGTGATGAAGCCGTGACTCAGCGAACAGCACGAGACAGAATATCGGTGCCTATTCTAATGTAAAGAATCCAGAAGAACGTCCTCTATGGTCGCCAGGTCTCGGGAATGTTCCTGCTCTCATTCCCTCTGTTCTGATTGAGAGATGGCCGCTTTGTTGCACCTTTGCTACTTGTGTTTCACTAAAGTCCACAGAGCTGTGATAAGTTTTGGTCAGTTGGAGACCTGAAGATCTCATTTAGGCTTGATTAGTTAAAGATGGACTTTTCCCTGTATGTTCTGATTTTACATCCAGAATCATTGGGAAGTGAAACCCTTTTAAAAATCTTGAAAATACTCAGAATTTAAATTCCCTGATCACTTCTGGCCCTAATTCCCTCCTATATCTGTCCGCTAGTCATTTACAAGTAGTTTTTGGTTTTCCTGCTCTTCTAACAACTTCATCATCCTTTTATTACTTCCAGGGCCGAGGTTCAGGATTTCCAGGCAGGAGGAGGTCCAGGGGAGGAGGTGTTGGCGGAGGAAGAGGAGCAAGAGGAAGGAGCCGACTCAAGGCTCAGGACAGTCTGACCGTGTTGCCGGGGGTATGAACAAAACACACGCATACAGATCTTCCTTCATGTGGCTATCGCTCTAACTTTATGTTGATTAGATGAGTCCATTTAAAGGAAACTGCAGGTATTTTCCAGCTAGATTTAGACAGGTGATTTCTTTTGGGCGTTGCCTCAGAGAACATCAATATTTGACCAGTTTCTTGACTTGCCTCTGACTTTCAGTCGGTCAGTATGGAAGCGTTCCAGCCAAAGGAGGAGGAAGAGAACTCGATGCACAACACGGTGGTGATGTTCTCCACCTCTGACCACTTCACTCTTAAACAGGTAAACAACTGCTGGAATCAGTAACACACGACATGCATGATCAAATATTGTATATCATGTTACTGTTATGTAGAAATTGTAGGTAATATTAGAACCATGTGATAGATACTGTTGTCGAGCCACCCTCCCTCTCACGCTTCAATGACTTTGCTGGTGTTTTGCAGAGAATCTGCTGACTTGATGATATTAGAATCTTGGGAACTGTTTGATCTTGTTAATTTTCCCGTGTGTGTGTGTGTGTGTTGGTGTAGGACATGTGTGTGGTGTGCGGTAGCTTTGGTCAGGGAGCCGAGGGCAGACTGTTGGCCTGTTCTCAGTGTGGACAGTGTTACCATCCCTTCTGTGTGAACGTTAAGGTCAGTATGATCACCATTACATTTGAAATCACTTCAAACATGATTACTGTAGGTTTGGGCAGTTATATGTTTCAGATTCATGATTCAGCCATACGTCTGTTACACATGCATTCACACACAAGGTGGCAGCAGAGGCCAATGTTGTGATGAGAAGGTTTCATAGGTTTTAGAAGAAGATCCATCATATTGTGTTCACACAAATGTAGGTTTGATTAGTGCACAGTAAAACCCTTTGGGTTCATGAGTGTATTTGTGCTGATTTACAGCTATGAAGATGCACATTTCTATGCAATATCCTGCCTACACCTGTTCTGCTGATATTGCATCTGTAATCTGTTTCTTCTCACCATAATCTGGGTTAGGTGTCTTTGATCTGTTGGGTTTCTTTTTAATCTGATTGTACTGACGGTGTGTGTAGATGACGCGGGTTGTCCTGACCAAAGGGTGGCGCTGTCTGGAGTGTACGGTGTGTGAAGCTTGCGGTGAGGCCAGCGACCCTGGACGGCTGTTGTTATGTGATGACTGTGACATCAGTTACCACACCTACTGTTTGGACCCACCCCTTCACACAGTCCCTAAAGGAGCCTGGAAGTGCAAGTGGTAGGGTCGTCTTCCTCAGTCAGCTGTGCATGCATGTTCCTGGGTTCTGTTCTGAGTGTGTGTCTGTTCTGTCCTCAGGTGTGTGAAGTGTATCCAGTGTGGCTCCTCCTCTCCTGGGGTGCGCTGTGATTGGCAGGATAACTACAGTCGTTGTGGACCATGTGGCAGCCTTAGATGCTGTCCGCTGTGTCAGAAACAGTACATGCACAATGAACTCATCATGCAGTGTCAGCAATGCGACAGGTAACACACACCTCGCTGCTGAAGGGTTGCACGAAGCCTTGATGTGAAAACGGTGTGTATTTATGTGTGTGAGCGAGGGTGTTGACGTGTGTTTGTGCCCAGGTGGGTCCATGCAACGTGTCAGGGCCTGAGCTGTGAGGATGAGGTGGAGGCTGTTGCTGACGAAGGCTTTGACTGCTCACTGTGCCGGGGTCACGGCTGCAGCTCTTACGGTGAGCAGAGATCAGAACCTCCTCCTCATCCCATGTGATCAGTCATTCATTACAAATGTGCTTCAGAATTTCACTATCCATTGTTATAAAATGGAAGAATAAAGGACAAAGGGTGGATATATATATATAGTCAAACATGCACTAGCACCTTTGTTATTGGTGGTTAGATGTAAGTTATACTATAGATATCATTCATGTTAAGAAGCTGATGGTTAAGGGGAGACCTGAAACCATAAAATTCAAAAATCCATAAGCTCCACGAATCTGTGTTTTTCAGGGAAATGTGACAGTTTTTCATCACCTCACATGGTTCAGATGAGTTCGCGCCTCAGAGAACCTGGTCAGTACACCCTGTTCAACCTGGGATATGGATAAATGTTTCAAAGTACCAAAGAGTGTGTGTGTGTGTAGGTGTGGAGTCAAAGACGTTCACTCAGGATGGAGTGCGTCTGACAGAGTCGGGTCTCGCTCACCTCCAGTCTCTGGTGGAACCGCTGATGTCTCCACGCAGGTATCGAAGGTAAACAGATGATGTGTAGCTTCCTGCCCTCTCCACTCTACAGGCACACGTTCTTGCATCCTGAGCGGAGTTCAGCTAGTTAGCGTATCGCCTCATCATTCACATAACTGTAGGAAGTGGTTCTGTTTTGTGTGTGCAGGGGTAAACCCAAACTGAAGCTGAGGATCATCAACCAGAACAGTGTGTCTGTCCTGACCCCAGCTGAGCCTGACACCCCCACTGAACAGGACCTCAGAGGTCAGAGGTCATGCTGCTATTCCCAGCAGCCTTTTCATTTGGGTTTTGTTAGCTAATGTTCTTTTTTGCTTCAGGTGGGCTGGACTGTGAGTTGAAATCTGACTCCAGCCCAGAGCGGGAACATAGCCACAACTATGATATTGCCGGCGAACCTGAGGGTGCTGATGGCAACAAGAAGAGGAAGAGGAAACCCTACAGGCCAGGTAGGCGGAGCCGGCTCTTTATTTTAATCTGTGTGTCTTTATCTCACTCTCTCTGCCTGTCTCTGTCTCAGGTATCGGGGGTTTCATGGTGCGTCAGCGTGGTGGGAAGATGGGTCTGAGCAGGATCAAACTCTGTCGAAGAGACTCATCAGAGCTCCTGTGTAGAGATGAAGGTGAGACTCTTGACCTTTGTCTGCACTGGCTCTCGTCTTCTCGACATTCACATAAATGCACTGTTATCTTGCTCAGATGTTTCCGTGGAGACCACGCTAAATATTGACCATACACCGGGGAAGGTGAAGAAGAGATACAGGAAGAAGAAGACTAAGCTTGAGGAGGTGTTTCCCTCCTACCTGCAGGTCTCTCTCTCAAACACACTCACAGGCAAACTTGGTCTTCTGGTCCTGATGGACTTGACTGTCCTCTCTTTTAGGAGGCGTTCTTTGGAAAGGATCTTCTTGATCAGAGTCGGCAGGGGGGACGGAGGCTGGGACCAGGGACCCTAGTCCAACCAATCAGGAGCACCAACCAATTAGTAACGATAGCAGATGAAAAAAGAAGACCCAACCCCACCACAGGAGCAGACGCCAGTAAGAACCAAGGAACGCTGCGTGAGTTTTTTACATTAACATTAAATTTACTTCATGACTTCACCAGTGACATTATATGTGTGTGCATGCACACGCGCGCATTACTGCATGTCTGTTAACACACAGCCATATCGAATGGAACTCTGTTGGATTTGTCTGAAGTTCTCATCACTGATCCTCAAATATTGGCAACAGGTCATACAGGTACACGCACACTTCCATCTGTCTTGTTCTTCCTGTTTATTGTGTCTGATTGGTTCAACATGTTTTTCATGTTCTAACCGTAGGTCCCAACCTTTTTTGCAGCGTACCTTTTTTAAATGCTGTCACCCACACCTCCCAAATAAACACACGGTTCCTGTCATCACTTACATATCTTATTTTCTCCTCTAATCTTTGGGGAAAACGATCCTCCCTTTTGCAAACATTTTTAAACATATACGTTTTTAGACTATGCACTTTAAATTGAATCCCAATGTTAATTTTCACCATATTTTTTTTCAAAACTGTCTGCTCAGAGCTGGCAGGTTCACCAAGCCCCTCAGAATAAATGAAAACCTGCTAAAATTTAGAGTCCGATCTTATATTCCTGCTTTTTTCTCACCTCATGTAGTTAATTGGTTGTCTGTCACAAATGTTTGTGTAATAGTGGTGAAGAATTGTGCGTTGTTCCCATGAAAAGGCTTCTTTGTGTTGTTTTTAGGTGGTTCCTAGTAAAATTAGCACCACCTGTTGGCGGCAGCTTCAGGGCCCCCCAGGGAGCAGGCCACAAACTGCTGTTCTAATATTTCCTTCTACAGAATCCTCTCAATTAACATCTGATTGGATGTGATTTGATGAGTACAGTTGGGGGCTCTGTAGGTTTCCTGCAGCCATTATCCACAAGTTGTCATGAAGCCACGTGATCACCTCGAATATCTCCAACAGTCGCTACAGAGGTGATATGATCAAGCAAAGAAGAACACACTGATCATTAATTTTTGGTTACAGGTCACTTCCAGGTGGAGCGCTCTCCATCTCCATTTGGTAAGACCAATACCTCTTCCCACCACTCCTCTTTGAAGGTCTCACTTCCTAATCCTGCTCCTCCTGATTACAGCTCAGGCCCCTCTAAATACTGCTCCCTACTACCCACTGCAGATACAAGCCAATTTTCTGGTTGTGTCTACTCCTCCGCCAGATAACACTTGCCTTTTTCCCTCCTGCCTGTCCTCCAGATAATGTCTCCTGCTTCTCCTTTGGCTCCTGGTTGTTGTATTTTTTTTTTTATTGAGGTCATTATTTAACCCATCTGTCATCTGTCTGTCTCTTAGCTGGGCTCGACCTTGCCTCCATGACTGATGACCCATCTTTCACAGGAAGTGGTGGTTGTGGCCAGAGGATGGCTCAGGAAGAGCCTCTCGATGCCATCTTGAGTCCTGAGCTTGACAAGATGGTGACAGATGGTGAGTTCAAGTGTTCAGGTTTTCAATTATTCTGTAATTTCCAGAAACTGACCAGAAGTGCAATGTTGTGTTTCAGGTGCCATCCTCGGCAAACTCTACAAGATCCCAGGTTGGACTAGTCTCTGCCCACCCCATCTCAGAATAAAGATTTGTCATTTGGACTGCTTGGATTAAAGTGTGTGTCTGTGTGTGTGTGTGTGTGTGTGTGTGCTTGTGAATGCATGCATGCAAATACACTCCTAGAGCTGGAAGGGAAGGACGTTGAGGAGGTATTCACAGCTGTTCTCCGTCCAAACAACAGCAGCAGTCAACTGGAGCAGAGACAAAACACAAACACTGCAGCTGGGAACCATACACACACACAGCAGACAGGTACACACACACACACACACACACACACACACACAACTGAGGCAGAAGATGGCTTCCACGTGCTCTTTTGTTCTAGCATTACTATCATTGCAGTACGTTTCAGTAAGTAATTGAGTTTTTATCTATATATCTGCTACAAAACCCTTTGGGTCAGGGTTAGAGTTGCGTTGCATTTCAGTCAGGAGATTATTTGGCTTATTTTACTTTTATAAATCAGAAGTATTCTGTCTTTCCTAGCAACTGTGGCATTTCCTCGCCTTCCTCTAATGAATGGCCGGATGGGAGCTGTTCCTCACTTCACTAACCCTGCCGTGATGTCCAGTAGTGCCCAGGGCCCAGCAGGATTTAGGTTGGGTTCTGCAGAAGGCCATGTCCCTGGTCCAGGTTCTGACCACAGCCATGGGCAGCCTCTGACCAATCAGGGCTCAGCAGGAGAGGGGGAACAGGATGCAATGTCAACAGCTCAGAAGAGCATGTTGAAGTGGGAGAAAGAAGAGGCGCTAGGAGAGATGGCAACAGTCGCTCCTGTCCTATACTGTAACACCAACTTTCCCCAGCTGAGGGAGCAATATCCTGGTATGATCACGTTACGTTTATCCCGTGTGAGGGCTTTAATCGATGGTGGGACTCAGCTGTAGTGGAGATTAGAATTACCAGCAGCTTGTTTTTGTTGTGTGCCTATTACCGATACTTTTAATGATTGATAGGTGCTTTTCTGTCATCCTTCATGTATGTGATTGAAGACAGTTTGAGCAATCAAATCACATTAAGCTGCTATGAGAAATATTCCTGTATAACCGGGAAGCAGGCCGGACGATCCCTCGATAGATGACTGTGCATGTCAAGGTTATCAGACTGTGGCTGTTTGACTTATATAGAGCTGCTGAAACAATGTTGCTGTTACCTCTGATGTTCATCTGAAGAGCTACTGAATAAATAGTGAACTTTTTCAGAATGGTCCACCAGAGTGAAGCAGATCGCTAAACTGTGGAGGAAGGCATGTTCTCAGGACCGAGCACCCTTTGTGGTGAGTTTTTCTCCTCACCAGTGACGTGAATAAATCGGCAGCTAACATCTTAGCTGCTTGGTCATCTAAAATGGTCACCTTTGCATCGGCTCTGCTCAGTGGCTGCCGGAGACTTTCAGTTTTCATCTTTCCTACGTGTGTGTTTTCTCCTTGGCAGCAAAAAGCTCGAGATAACCGGGCAGCTCAGCGCATTAATAAGGTTCAGTTCTCCAATGAGCCAGTCAAACACCAACAGGCCACACAACCTCCACTTCCAGTCCCTTATGACCCTGCTTGCGTGGAGGTGGAGGGTGGGTTTAGGGATCCACTGAAATCCAAAGAGTCGGAGCAAGAGCAAGAATGGAAGCTCAGACAGGTGAGATCTGCTGTGCCAGACGTAAAAATATGGCCACGTACAGAGAAATCAACACTACTACCTGACTTTATTCAACACTGTTATGTAGCCGTTGAAGTGTTGGAGCTTGCTTCATAAGTTTGTTTAGTATGTTTGATTGTAGATGACAGTAATGCCGAGTCAGTCACTAATCTAGTAACTTTCCAAATCAGTCCAGAAAGATGGTGTTGATTTCCTGGCCAGTAATAACCAGTAATAACCACGTTACCAACATGCCACTTGGGAGAGTTGGTCACATGAATTTTACGTGGCTGATGTCATTGATTGGTTATGATATGTGTGCTGAGCCTCACCCACTTCAAATAATATCTCTGATGTCATTGAAAAGGGAGAGGTAAATGACAGATGGGAAGCCAGTAAGAAGAGGCAGGAATATCTCCCCCAAAGCAAAGCCCTAAAATCAACAGATAAAGATTGTCCCTTCCAGGCATCTGTAGCAGGAGGTGGCAAAGAGGCTCTGGTAAGATCTCAAGGCGAACCTGTTCAAGGCAGACTTGGATCCATGACCCTCTGAAATCCTCTTCTCCTCCTCAGTTCTCTCCTCTACCAGTCCAATACAGACAAACACCAGAGTCGGTGAATATTCAAGTGCTGACACTTGTGCAACACCCAGACAGCTGCTGGAAAATGGCTGAAATAAAAGCTGTTTCCACCAGGAGCTGATCAGACTTTATTCAGGGGCTGCTCACAGGTTTATCCAAAATGCCTTGAGAATAGACCCTGAGGTTGAGAAGAGAGAGAGTTTGACCAGAAGTAGGCCATCTCCAGCCCAAAGAGGATTTCAGACACATGGTCTGAGGGTTAGTCACAGTCATCTTCTCTGGGCCAAACTGCTGGTTCCATTTCAAAAATGAGATGGGATCCATGTGCAGGAGAGTTGGCCCAGAGTTGACGACAGCGGCGTCAGTGTGTCTCTACAGAGACAGTGAGGGAAAGCGAGTCCTGTCATCATGTGTTGGCTGTTCCTGCAGCGGACGTATTGATGCATTTCCTGCTTGTTATCTTCCTGTTTCTCTGGCAGCAAATGCGTCAGAAGAGCAAACAGCAGGCCAAGATGGAGGCCACTCAGAAACTGGAGCAGGTGAAGAATGAGCAAAGGCAGCAGTTGGCCGCTCAGCGCCTCAGCAGGCCGGTGTCTCCAGACAACAGCAGCCGCAGCCCCATGACGCCTGTAATGTTGGGCAGTGCCTCCCCCAACCACACGCCACCATCCTCAAGGGAGAGTCAGTTCAGGCACCACCTCCTGTTACAGGGGAGTTCTGGACAGGCCGACGACGTCTTCCTCAAACCACAAGCTCCGCCTCCCTCTGGATTTTCACTCCCACATTCTCCACATCCCTCATCCCCTCTCCACCAGCCTCCATCCTCTCCCCAGATGTTCTCCCCACCTTCATCACGTCCCTCCTCACCTTGGGACACTCTTAAGGGAGGCGGTACTTCTCGGTCCATATCCTGTCAGCCTGGAAACCTCCCAGGTTCACAGCAGCAAAGACGGAACTCCCTCAGCCCCTCCCCAGGCCATGACATGTTTGGATCTCCTGCTCCATCCCCAGACTCAAAGACCCCCATTGATGCCTCCAGGAACCTCATATCCCAGTCAGGTAACTCATCCTTTTTGCATTTATTTCTACTGCTGAAGGTCTCAGGTCCTATTGTTGGCTACTGGATTAAAGTATCTTTTTGTGGTCTTCTCCACTCAGGACTCCAGCAGAGCAGAGGGGGTCTGATAAGCTCCCCCTCTGGTTCTGGTTCGGAGTTATTGTCCCATCACGCT
This sequence comes from Takifugu rubripes, assembly GCF_901000725.2. Classification (NCBI taxonomy): domain Eukaryota; kingdom Metazoa; phylum Chordata; class Actinopteri; order Tetraodontiformes; family Tetraodontidae; genus Takifugu; species Takifugu rubripes. The sequence goes on along the minus strand of NC_042294.1, from coordinate 11,885,547 downwards.
ACTCTACGACCCACAGAGAGCTTCCAACGCTCCCAGAACAGTGGTACTTTACGACACTCTACATTGGATCCGTCCTTTCGAGCCGGTGACCCAGTTCAACTCAACCTGTTTAAAGCACCCATGCGCCCCCAACAAGAGGTGTGCAGTGGTGCCGGAGGAGGAGGAAGAAGAGACCCTTCCAGACCAGCTGACGGAAACTTTGCAGGCCTCTCCCAGTCTCAGGACTCCGCCTTTCCCTTAAGTCCATTATCAGCACTAGGTTCCCCTCAGCAAAGTCCTTATGCACAGATGCCCGGCACCCCCAGACCCGAATACAACCAGCAAACCGCTGACCCATTTATCCAGCAGTCGCCCCCCTATATCAACCCTCAGACCACCGGAACACCTCGGCCACATTCTGACCCCACATACATGGTCACTCCGCCTGCTCTGAGACTAGAACAGTACAACCAGCAGCCTGCTGCTGCCCACCGCCCTTCCCCCTCCCATCAGAGTACTGACCCTTATTCTTCCAACCCTGGGACGCCTCGCCCCTCCGTTGTTGAACGTTTCCCCCGATCACCTGGTAGCCAGAGAAGTGGTGACACTTCTTCTGGTGGGACACCGCGACCGGATCAGTATAGCCAGCAGTCACCTACGGTACGTACCCAGAAACCCTCAGTGGATGGCTCCACTTCCCAGCATGGAGGACCTGGTTCATCTCCTTTAGCTTTACAGAACTTTACCTCAACACAGCACCAGGTAACAAAGAAGACGGAGCTCTTTTTGAGTGTGTTCAGCCAGCCTTTGTTCATTTGTTGTGTCCATTGCAGCTCTCTCCAGGACAGCACCATCTTCTGGACTCATTCCCCAGAAACACCATCAGCCAGACACAAAAGCATTCTGGGTCGCTTGAGGCCAGTGGTTTCTCTGGACTGGGAGGTCAACCGACCCCTAATCCTTTCGAGCAGGGCCCTGTTGTTCCGGGATCGTCCCACACAGACAAGACAAAATCAAATGAACTGGATCAGTTGGATGTGGCTTCCTTGACTGGATCAGTGAACATGCTGCCTCAGCAGGGAGAATCGGAGGAGAAACTCAGACAGGTGAGATTTGGGATGTCCCCGTTATTAATCACAGCATTAGAATTATCACAATTAGTTTTTAAAGTGGCAACAATACCATTGGGATTAATCAAAAATCATCACATTATCAAACAAGCTACATATGTACTATTATTTCTCAGAGAAAACAAACGTGAAGAGGCACAGGACCATAATCTTGAAAATCAATAAACAGGCCCATATGTTTCAAATTATATATATTATAAGTTAGTTGTGTTTGTTAATGTGTAACAAAATCCAAATTAGGGTAAAAGGCTAAAGGTTATTGCTAAATGTTCACGACGGAAGGCTCTTGGCTGACCGAATCCACCTCATGCTGTTACCATGGTGACATGTAAACAGGATAATGGAATGTTATGTGAATGGCATAACTTGTCCTGTTGCACTGAAAGCCGACTCATTTACATTTAATATCCTAAATAATCCCACGTGGCATGTGAAATAAATTAACAATTAATTAACTGTAGCTTTATTGTGGTAGCAAGTAATCAAGAGTTTACAAGAGCTCCTTTAATCAGTCAAGCTTCAGAGACTGCTGCTCACTTCCTGGTGGTTCTGCACTGCATTTTCTAGTTTCTGCCTTTTCTTCAGCGCCAGCGTCTTCGTCAGCTCATCTTGAGGCAGCAGCAACAGAAGAACGTGTCACGGCAGGAGAAGGTTCTGCAGGATGGAGCTGCTGGGCCACCTCACCACTGGTTACAGAAGGAATCCACCAGTGCTTCTCCAGCAAATCCATTTGGACGCCCCCCTCCTCCTTACCCTGGCTCAATAAGGCCCCCTGGAACTATGGCCCTTCGGTGCCCTGGGAATTTCACAGCGGAGCAGCCAAGGAACTCTACTGAGGCACCCGGGCTCAGACAGAACCTCCCTGGAGAGCAGGGGGTGCAAGGACTGGTCCAGAGGTAAGAGGAGAAGCAGAGGTTACTCATGTTTGACCAGATCATCCTCAAATCTGAGCTTTTCATCTGCAGGATTGCAGCTCCTCCAGGAGGTCTCCAGGGCTCATTCCTGAGAATGTCTCCAGGTGCAGGTGCAGGACCTGCTCCTGGGCTGGTTGTTCAGCATGGAGGCTCTGTCCAGATTAAGAGGCCTGGGGAGTTTGCAGGGATCCGGCCTGTCACTGCTACTGCTGGCCACATGATGCCAGGTCAGGAGTTTGCATGAGAGCAGCATAGTTGATAAAATGGCCAAGATGTGAATGGACTCACGTGAGAAGAAGAGTGAAGGAGCGATTTGATGATTTTCAAGAGGGGCCTGGTGCAGACATTCAGCAAAGAGATTTAAGACGGCCTCAGAGAACCTTTCAAATGTTAATATCAAATATATTTTGAACAGAAATTGTAAAGATCTGGACACCTTAGAATCAAATAGATTGTTGGATCAGAGCAGTGGGAGGTAAAAAGCACATTATGTGACCTCCATGAAGGCACACTGATAAGAGCTGTGGGGATGCTTGCACGTACTTTAATGTTGTAGTTTTTAATCCAGTACTCTCTGCCCCCCCCCAGGTGCCTGCCAGCCATTTCTGCCCCGCGCTCTTCCTCTGCAGCAGCATAGCATCATGGGGCAGCCTTACATTGAGCTCAGACATCGGTCCCCTGAAAACCGCCTGAGGCTTCCCTTCCCCTCCTCTGCAGAACTACAAGCCAGGAATGTTCAGGCGCCACCACTGGGCCAGCAGTTGGTGATGCAGCAGCATGTTGGCTCATCTGTGACTTCGAGCCAGAACAGCGAATCTGCTCTCCCAGGAGCTGAGGGGATAGAGGACCACCTGGAGGGAGAAGACTCAGCTGTGAAGGATCTGGAGGATGTGGAGGTGAAAGATCTGGTTGACCTGAATCTCAACCTGGACCCTGAGGATGGTACAAAAACATTGACTCAGCATTAGAAATATGTGGCTGTGGTTTGTACTCTGGTTCTCAACCATCGTTTTGTGTTGACTGTTTCAGGTAAAGAGGATCTGGATCTTGGCCCGAACGATCTCCATCTTGACGACTTCCTGCTCTCTGGGAAGTTTGATCTCATTGCCTACGCTGACCCTGAACTGAACTTGGAGGAAAAGAAAGACATGTTCAATGAAGAGCTGGACCTCGGAGAAGTGGCAGCAGAGGAGAAAGAGGGCGGAGCCAGAAAGGCAGATCATTTAGTTAAACAGGAAATGCAGGACTGCACAGCTGAAGCTCAGCGTGAGGGGGTCAACAGCTGCCAGATGCCCTGCCAGTCTGCACCCTCCATAGTCCTCAGGAAGGTGAGGAGTTATTAGCCCAACGATCACTCGATCAATACACCGATCACTGACGTGAACACCCTCCTCCTATGAAGGTGGAGGACTCTGCTTCTGGGACCGGTGCAGTGCCAGTCTTTCACACCCAGGGTAGTGCTGACCCACTGGGCATATCTTCACAGGGCCACCCACCCTCAGCTGAAGGTAAAATCTAAACCTTGTTAAGACATAAGCGTCTCTTTGCTTGTCAGGTTATTGATTTTCCTCCTCTTCAGGTCAGGCCAAATCAGGTGTCCAACAAAGATCATACGGTTCCCCTTCATCCGCCCAGTCATCTGTCTTCGCCTCCTCTACTCAGGGTCCTTTAATTTCCCCTCACACCAGTGTGACTCCTCAGGTGATGCCCCTCCCACCTCCCCAGCCTCATCTCCCTCTGAGCTCCCAAACCCAGACGCCCCACATGGGGACATCCACACAGGTTCAGACCCCGAACCCGACCATGTTTACAGAGCAGCAGATCCAGGAACATAAGCAAAGGCCTCTTCTCTTGGAGGAGCAGCCGCTCCTTCTACAGGACCTTCTGGACCAGGAGCGGCAGGAGCAGCAGCAACAGAAGCAGATGCAGGCCCTGATTAGACACAGATCCACACCAGACCCTGTGGTCCCAAATATGGGTAAGAGTGGCAAAACCAGTACAGCTGAATCTTTCATGCTCAACAGAGGTTTAATGTGTGCATGCTTATGTGCATGTTCAGCAGAATTTGATTCCATCTCTGACCCCATCATGAAGGCCAAGATGGTGGCATTGAAGGGCATCAACAAGGTGATGATCCAGGGCAACCTGGGCATGAACCCCATGGTCATCAACAGGTAGGAGTCTGGTGTTTTTAGTGGACGGTTATAAATCAGGTGATCTGATCACCACGTTCTACTCTGTTGTATAGAAAAGAGAGTTTAAGGGTGTAACCCAGCTGTGTAGTGATGTCGGGCTACATGGACTAAAAAAGACATTTAGCACATCAAACAAAACTCTTTGTTAATGAGGTTTATTTAGTTTTAGGCCTTGTGCCACTTAACCAGTTTAGAATGAACAAAAAGTCTAAATATCTTTAGTTTTTTCAATAATTGTTCAGTAAAGGCTTACGTATCCTCCAAATGTTTTACAAAGTGGTTCTGCGGAGTACTCTGACCTTTAGCCCGTTAGCCTGGAAATGTTCGTGCCACATTACAACAGGTTGCTCAGGTGTTGGAAGCCCGGTTATACAGCTGATTTTGAAAAGGCTCGTCGGATCCTCAGTGACCACAATCCTCCATCTAGTTCCACAGAATCGGCACCTCACTGAATATCAGAGCAGCGAGATATAGTAAATCATTTATAACCAGAGTGCTTATTACAAGACAATGTTGAACTGTCACCCAGAGGGAAAAGTTGTAAATGAATGATTGTAAATGGTGCTTTTTACATGTATGTATAAATGTTCTGAAGCATGACGTGTGCCGACATGAATGAAAGGGTGGGTATGTGTGGATGTGCGTGTTTTGGGGCGTCCTCTTCTTATCAACTTCTGTTTTTCTTCTGTTGTTCCCTTTATATAGAGTAGTGGTGATGTGAGTATGTGTGAATGTGTATGTGTGTTTAAATTGTCTCTATGCATATGTTGGACATGAGACCTGTACAACCACATGAATTTCCAGACTGGATAAAACGGTTGATCTGGACTCTCTTGTCTTAAAGTAATGCTGTAACTGATTCACACCTGCTGCCTCTGGAGCTTCCTGTGATGTTTCACACGTGTCTATCAATGTCTGCCAGGCTGCAGCAGGATCCAGTGGCTCAAGGCGCCCTGGTGAAACCAGTTTCAGAGGGGACTCCTCAGCTGGTGGCCCAGGTGAGTGGAACCGCAACAGAATTGGATCTCCAAATACATCCTGTCATCCATATACAAGCTTTTTCTCTCTTCATCAGGACGAGAAGGTCACCCCCCAGCTGGTTCGGCCAAACCCTCCCAACTTTGGCTCGAACTTTGTCAGTAAGTATCATTCTGTTGCTCTGTTATTTAACTTGTGAAGACTGGATGTCCAACTGTGGCCCCTCCTGCAGACGAGTCCCAGCGGAGGCAGTATGAGGAGTGGCTGGCCGAGACGCAGCAGCTCCTGCAGATGCAGCAGCGTCTGCTGGAGGACCAGATCACCACTCACCGCAAGACCAAGAAGTCTTTGTCAGCCAAGCAGCGCACAGCCAGGAAGGCGGGCCGTGCCTTTGCTGAGGAGGATGCTGCCCAGCTTCGCCATGTCACTGAGCTACAGGGGGCAGTCCAGAAACAGCTGGAGCAGGTGCACCTCCACCACCACCACAATCCCACACCTATGCATTGGTCTCCCTCTGACCTCCACCTCGATGGATCTGAAAGAAAACACTCAATATATTGTCAAAATTCAGATTTTAGCTTTCGCTTAAGATGCTTAACAGAAATATGTCATTTATACACAGACGTGGCTCAAGTTTCAGGTCAAAAATAGTTGGACAGATTATTATAAACTACATGGGCCTGTGTCTGGGACCCGTGTCTAGGACCCGTGTCTAGGACCAGTGTCTGGGACCTGTGTCTGGGACCTGTGTCTGGGACCCGAGTCTGGGACCTGTGTCTGGGACCTGTGTCTGGGACCCGTGTCTGGGACCCGTGTCTGGGACCCGTGTCTGGGACCTGAGCACAAGCTCTTTCAACACTTCTTTGTAATTTTGTAATTGGTAAAATTGAAAAATGTTCATTTCAGATCCGGAAGCAACAGAAAAATCACACCGAGTTAATCGAGGATTACAGGACCAAGCAGCAGCAGCAGCAGCAGCAGCAGCAGCAGGCAGCTCTGCAACAGCCCCCCACAGCCAGCCAGAAACTCTCCCAGCCAGTCGGAGGACCTGCCCCATCTCATACTCCCATCATCACTGCGAGTTGGGCCTCAGGAGGTGGAACTCCTGGTGTATTTGCACAGAAGGTACCACCAATGGCCCTGCCTGATGCCCCCCAGCCTCCTTCACACAGACAGGCACCAGGCTTTACCACTGGAACCCAGGGTCCCACAGGAGGGTCTGGTGAAAGACCTCCTCCTTGTCAGGTAGTAAACAATTTTTGTAAATATAGTTCTATTTCATCCATGCTGACCAACAGAGACAGTGCTTAGGTGCAGAATATTCCCCTTTGGCAACATGAGTAGATCCCAGGCCCACGGGAAGCCCTGACCTATGACCCAAAGGAGACCGTATACTCCGGCGTGTCTTTCAGCTAAGCCAATACACCCCGTTGCTCGTACAGTGGGACCTCTACTTACGAACGTCCCTACATGCGAATTTTTCAGGTTGCGAAACGTCTCAACGGGAAAATATTTCCTCTTGTTACGAAGGAAATTTCAGGTTACGAAGGTCAAAATTACGCTACCGCTGCTACTCGCAGCTCGCGGAGTTTAGCGAACACAAACTTGCCTGTAGCTGCTCTGCCATTGGCTGTCGCCTAGCATCTTCCTGTCATCCCATTGGCCAGGAGGGACGTCAATCTGTACAAGTTTGTGTGTGTCCCAGCGTCGCCTTCGTTTCACTTTTATTTATTGTGGGTGTGTCTAGCGTGCGTATACCAAAGATGCCACCTGTGACCTCTGCTTGACCCAAAGGTCACAGATGAGGAATATTCAGTGCCTAAAACTTTAGATTCATAAAACGGTAGTTTGCAACTTTTTTTACACGCACACATGCTGCAGGTCAACTATGACGACAACAACCCGTTCAGTGAGGGATTCCAGGAGAGAGAAAGGAGAGAGAGACTGAAGGAACAGCAAGAGAGACAGAGAGTTCAGCTCCTACAGGAGGTTGGACATCCCATAGTTTTCATTGTCAACATGACAACGGTGAGTCAGAACTTACAGCTGTTTGTCTCCCGTCAGGTTGAGCTTCACCGGGCCCTGGAGCAAAGGATGGAGATGGAGCAGGAGGCACTCTTTGGGCCCCCAGGGGGACTTGCAGTCGCTGCATCAGCTGGTGGTCCCGGCGGTCCAGCAACTGGTCCAACACCTGGTCCAACACCTGGTCCAGCAAGTGAAAATCTGTCCCAGATGCCGTTCTTTAGTTCTGAGCTGCCACAGGACTTTCTTCAGACATGCCCAGTCTCCAGACCTCAACAGAACCAGAGCCAGACTGATTTCCAGCTTGCAGATGCTCACCAGAGCTTCTGTGAAGACGCCCCAAACCCTGAAGCTCTTCTGGCCCCTGGTCTAAGGCCCAGGACAGCAGAGCATGGCATGGCCCAGCTTGAGTCTAGATCCTCACCAAGGTTCCTCGGTACCGCAGGGCTGCCAGATCCTGTAGAGCCCACTGCAGTACCCCTCTCGCATCTTGAAAGGAAGGCCTATCAATTTGGACGTGACTTTTCATCCTCTTCCCCCTCGAGCCCTTTACCCTGCTTATCTGGAGAGCCTACTACCCTCCTGAAGAAGAAGAACAGGGATGTAGATGACACTGGAGCTGGGACACCACTGTCCTCCCATTCTGATGATATCACAGTTCCATCCACTCCAGCTGTCTTGGACAGTTCATACTCTGGGTCCGCTCAAGCTCTTCCATCGGTAACATTGCCCCAGGTGAAGGTCAGTCATCACTATCACAACGGAGTATAACAACCTGCCAGGTCAAGTTTCTAACTGTTTCCTACACTTTCTCTTCAGAAGGAGCATGAGTACAGAGGAGCCTGTGAGGGAGGTAGAGTGAAGAAGGAGGCAGAGGCAGAGGAGGTCTGTGGACGGAGTAAAGATGGTGATGGCAGCAAAGAGCTGCTCAGACAGCTGCTGAAGGAGAAGACCTCCCACATCACCACCTTACCCACAAGCCACACTCCCCTGGCCACCCACAGACAGTCCTCCAACGAGAGTGTCCATTCTGAGGACGACGACAGGCCTTGTCTCCATGGAAACATTGTGAGAACGGGATAATTGAAAGATGTGATGTGTGTAGCAGTCACATTGTTGTGTGTTTGACTGCTGTAGTTGATAGAATGTGTATCATGTATCATTCTAAATATTTCCATTATGAAGTTAATTTTTACAGTTAAGATAAAAGAATATTTTGTGTTTGACATTTTAATAAAACCAATCTTATTTTGTACCTGATATAAGCAACTTTGTTTGCAGGATAACATTCAGGACCTCCTGGACTCCAGGAACAAGCTACAGCACTGTAAGAGACCTTCTCGACCTGAAAAAGACAGACTTCCCCCCAAAAACAAGAGAAGGAAGAGGGAGGACGAGGAGATAATGCTCTGCTCCTCTTCCTCTGAGCCCATTTTCACTCACTTGTCTCAGGTAACTCACCTTATCAGCTGCCAGTGCTGATAGTGCTTAAGGATACTTATTGACTCCTCTGCTCTTAGTTGTCAGTGCTGCCCCTCATGGAACCAGTTCTGGGTGTGGATTTGAGTGTTTTTCCACCGTATGGTAGCTCCTGTCTGGGCAGAAACTCCAGGCTGAGCGGCTCCTTCGGTAACACCTCCTTGGAGGGGGTCACCGACTTCTACTCCCAGCTCATATACAAGGTGCCGCTGCTCTTATCCTACTCCTAATTTGTTGTACATATTTAAGACATTGAACATACTCATCTCTCCCCCTCCATCAGAACAACCTCAGTAACCCCCCCACACCTCCAGCCTCACTACCCCCGACGCCACCACCAGCTGCCAGGCAAAAACTAATGAACGGCTTCGCCACAACCGATGAACTGAGTACGAAAGATGGTCAGTCCTGGATCTTGAGAGGCACAAAGCCATGCCGTGATGTCACTGCATTTACCTGTGTGTGCATGCATTTGTGTGTTTCTGTGTTTTCCTGCGTGTGTGCCTGTGTATGTATGGATTTGTGTGTGTGGACATCTATGTTATACAGGACATGTATGTTAAAACCTCCTGTCTTATCTGCAGGTCTGACACAGAAAGGGGAGCGGCTCGTTCCGTTGAACCCCACCAACAAGACTGTCGATGTCCCTGCCTCCTTGCCAACTCCACCCCACAACATCCAGGAGGAGCTCAAGTAAAAACCTGATTCCTCTCCCGGACCAACGTTTGTCTGCAGCACTGCTGATTATTCCTTGTGGAATATTATCCTCAGGGTTCAGGTGTCATCAGAATGTGAGACTCCGGACAGCTATGTCCCCTCGTCATCTCCAGAGAGTGTGGCTGACATGGAGGTCAGCAGGTTTCCTGACTTGTCCTTCATCAAACTGGAACCGCTCTCGCCATGCCCGTCCCCGACACTACCGGCCTTGCCCAGTGCCAGGGGCAAAGGTCAGTTTCCTATTGGCTGCTGACTCATTGCATCACCATGGTGTTTCTTACAAGTGTTATAAGTGGGGACGTGTGTGTTTGTGAAGCTTCTGCAGTGAAACAGGAAGTGAAGGTGGAGCCGAACCCCCAAGATCATCCCTCCTGCTCAAACACAGACCTGGTTACCATAGCAATAACGCTGAACCCTGTTGCAGCTCAGGTGTATATCTCTTCCTTCATTGGCTGTGATATCGGTCGTCGCTGCCTCTTGGAGACATCCCACTTTCTTTTGCAGAATATTGGAGGTGTTGTGGCAGCGGTGGCCCAGTTGCTGCGGGTGTCGGTCCCAGGGGACTATCAGCTCAGTCGCTCTACTGTCGCAGACCACGGGTCTCTGGCTCTTCTGGCGGGGGTCTGCATGCCCCTGACTCGGGTACTAAAACAGACATGGAACGCTATATTTTGAATTCATTTTAAAGTTGATCAGTAAAATGAATTTTGTCTATTTGCAGAGTTCCATAGACGGCAGACAGCAGAGACCATCAACTGCTGCTGGGGGTACTGGTCGGGCCAAGAGACACACACCTTCTCTTATGTGTGCACTTTCCTTCCACTCGATGTTTGATTGACAGTTGTCTATATTCTCTCTCTCTCTCTCCTTCAGATGTCCAACATGGCAATTTTGCAGCCAAACCTCAGTGTTGCAGCTACTGCAAAGGCATGCTGGGAAAAGGAGTCCAGCTCAGGGAGCTGAAACAGGTTGGACACTGAAGACACATTTGTTTGACACATTAAATGTGGCTGACGAGAAATGACTGTATGGGTGTGTTGCAGGAGGGTCAGTCCAGACCAGGAACCAGTCTTGTGTTTTGTAGTCCAAATTGTTCTTCACTCTACTCATCGGACCTACGGAGAGCAGCTGGAACCAAGGTTTGACATTAGTTCTGATTGGTAATTAATCAGTGTCAGTGTCACTAATTCATGTATTTATTCCATCTAAATATCTGCTGTTCAGATTCAGACACATTTATCTAAATCTTACATGCAACAATCAAAGGGTCGTTTCCAAAAGTGCTTACAACTATGATAGTTTTGGCTATTTACTCATTCAAACAAACACACTGAGACCAGGGCCTTTCTATGGGTGGTTGAAGATATTTGTTTCTTCTCAGGGGTGCAGGAACACTTTGCGAGCATCTGATGTAATTACATGTGATGACATCATAACCTTTCATTGTTCACAGGCTGTGGAGCTCACGACAGTGATGAGCTCCAAACAAGCTCCCCCCAGCAGAGTACAGCACAAGTACACCAACAACATGTCATCCATCGCTGTTCACTCCCTCCTCCACACGCCCTCACCTCTTCCCAACACCCACTCGCCTCCACCTCACTTCCCCTCTGCCTCCACCATTACCATGGAGACAAAGACCCACATGGATAGCCTCAAGGTGTGCAACCGTTGGGAGCGTCAGTGATGTTTATTGAGCATTTGGACATGCTTTATAGACCTGTAACTGTTGACAGGTGACGGTCAAATTAAAACCTCATCCTCGGGCGGTCCCAGGGGGAGATGACATGCCGTTCCCTCACCCCAAAAAAATGAAGAGCCTCCGCTGGAGGCGCTGGAATATTAGCATCTCATCCAGCGGAAGGTTCGTTTGTGAGCGTGGTACTAGGCACGCTAACCATTGAGCATCTTTGAGCAGCTTTCTTCTCTTACCCAGAAGCTTTACCATCCCCAGTGAGGCTCTTGGCATGCCAAGTGAGGAGGAAGTGGATCTGTTGTTGAGGAAGTTTGGGATGTTTCTTCATTCTGACCCGTTACCCAGAGACCAGCGGAGGTGCTGTTTCTGTAACCAGCAGGGAGACGGGCAGACCGATGGTCCAGCCAGGCTGCTGAACCTTGATCTGGATCTGTGGGTGAGTCTACTGGCCCCTAATGAGGCCTACTCGGACCTACTGGTGTCTCGTGTGGAACACATGTCCAGATCAGTGTGATGAAGGTCTTTTGTTGTGTGTGTCGCAGGTCCACCTCAACTGTGCTCTGTGGTCCAGTGAGGTTTACGAGACCCAGGCCGGCGCCCTCATCAACGTGGAACTGGCTCTGAGGCGTGGACTGACACTCCGCTGTGCCCACTGTCAGCAGGTTGGGGCAACCATTGGCTGTAACCGCTTCCGCTGCACTAACACCTACCACTTCAAATGTGCCCTGCAGGCCAGCTGTACATTCTTCAAGGTAAACACTGCTGTAGGACTGCAGAGGAAATCCTCCAGTAGCACAATGTAGCTGTTGGTGCCTGTGTGGGGTTTCTCACTGCTTCCCTGACCTACAGGACAAGACCATGCTCTGCCAGCTCCACAAGCCCAGGACAGTTTCTCTGAGTGGGGAAAAGTCCTCCAGTTGCTCCCCCTCCTCTAACCTGGGCTCCGTGTCCGAGCACAGCATCATTGTGACCTCTGACCCCTACGACTCCGAGCTGCGGTGCTTCACCGTCTTTCGCCGGGTGTTTGTGCAGCGGGACGAGGCCCGGCAGATCGCAGCCCTGGTGCAGCGCAGTGAGAGGCAGCACACCTTCCGAGTTGGCAGCTTGCTGTTCCGATCTGTCGGCAGGCTCCTCCCACAGCAGATGAGCATGTTTCACAACAACAGTGCCATCTTTCCTATTGGGTATCACGCCAACCGGATCTACTGGAGCATGCGCCACAGCAACAGGTGACCCAGTCTTCTGATCGGTGGTTGGTCTACAGAGGCCGATCAATCATTGCTAACTGACTGACTGATTGATCCTCAGACGCTGTAAGTACATGTGTTACATCGAAGAAAAGGAGAATCAGCCTGTGTTCAAAGTGAAGGTCGTGGAGAAAGGACAGGATGACGTCATCTTGACCGGCCCAACACCCAAAGGTATTCGTCTTCCGGTTCTCCCAGTTATGCCAACACATTTATGTCTGATATTTACTTTGAGAGTGTGTGTCCAGCTGTGTGGGACCAAATCCTGGCACCAATATCCCAGATGAGATCTACCAGTGGGACTTTGAAACTCTTCCCAGTTTACCTGAAAGGTGAAGATCTGTTTGGTTTGACCACATCTGCTGTGACCAGGATCATTGAGTCTGTAGGTTTTCACTCACACACAGTCACATGTACATGTTCAGACAGGAAATGGGAGGAAAGACGGCTTGGTACCTAAATTGACCCTGTGTGTGTCTGTGTGTGTGTGTGTGTGTGTGTGTGTGTGTGTGTGTGTGTGTGTGTGTGTGTGTGTGTGTGTGTGTGTGTGTGTGTGCGTGCGTGTGTGTGCGTGCAGCTGCCAGGTGTGGAGAACTGTGAACGCTACACCTTTCGTTTTGGAAGAAACCCTTTAATGGAGTGGCCTCTGGCCTTCAACCCATCTGGGTCGGCCCGCTCCGAACCCAAAGCTTATCAGAATAAGAGGTAACTCAGTCACTCTCACACACACACACTCTCTCTCGTTCTATCTTTGTGAGGACCGCTTAGACCCATCCTCTTACCAACTCCAACCAGCTACAGCTGCATCTGAGGAAACTGAAATGACTTATTTCTTTTGAGTTGGGAGATTTTGGCTGATGGTGCAAGAAAACCTGAAATTCAAATTAGAATCTTGTGAGGAAGTTCAGTCCGGAGACTCTTGGTGTTAAATTTTAATTAGCAAACAGCTGCAAAGGCTCCTGAGCCTTTAAATGGTCCCAGCGTGTTGAGGGGGGCGCCACCCTCATGGAGAAGACCTGTCCGGACACATGTCCAGAAGCCCATCACTGACCCCTGAAGAGGGTCAGACATCAAACGGACTCGCTGCTGCTCTGTTGTGTCCAGGGACCTTAATGGAAAGGTGAACGTAAAGAAAGAGGCGGTATAAAATGTGTAGAGCCACCTTGAGAGGATCAAAAGAGAAAGATCATTCAAGACCATTGAGATTCAGACTGCACCTGGAGTCGGACCTTCAGGAGGATCCAGGACCTGGATCCAACCATCACAGTACTGCTGGCACCCTGCCTGGCACCCCATGGAAACGAGCTGTTGCGTAACCTTAGCTGGGGCCATACTGGACAGAGTAAATGCCTGGATTCTGCTGCCAGAACCACCCCTGAGCCTGCACCAGTACATCCTGTCTGACCCGAGACACCGGACCTGAACCCCAGAGGGTATGTGGTGAGGGGGTTAGAGGGTTAGGGCACAGTAATCAAAGTTGAAGAGCCAAAGGTCAGAACAAGCTGGACCTCCAGAACCCCTGAGCAGGACCACAGACTGGTGGCCCCATGCTGAGCTGCATTACTGCAGTTGGTCACCTAAAGGAGCCCAGACCACCTCCTGAGAACATGTTCCAGCTGCTCCGTACTGATCGTCGAAGGTTCGCGTTTACTTTTTGAATTGAATGACTGATATAAATCAGTTGTTGCACCTGTCAATCTTGACCAGAGCCTCAACCCATTTCAGACTGGGACCTGAGAACCAATCTGAACCTTTCCAGTTGTAAGAACCAGCCAGAATGTCCTCGCTTTGTCTATTAATGCCGTTGTGGTACACGTGTCTCTTAGACCCAACCTGCTGACCAGCATTGCTCCCAGGTGTCAGGGCACAGTGGGCTCCATTGTTGGTCTCGTACCAGGCGTCATCTCTCTGTCCCCGGGAGAGTCCGTGGCCGGGGCCCACCAAGGCCGCCACTCCAAGTCCTCCCAGTACCGGCGCATGAAGGCGGAATGGAAGAGCAATGTGTACCTGGCCCGGTCCAGAATCCAGGTGAGTCACGGGTGAAAACACACGGGGCTGTCGAGGACTTGGATTGGGACATAATTGTAATTCATGATGTGTGTGTGTGTGTGCGTGTGTGTGCGTGTGTGTGCGTGTGTGTGCGTGTGTGTGCGTGTGCGTGTGTGTGTGTGTGTGTGTGTGCGTGTGTGTGTGTGCGTGTGTGCGTGTGTGTGCGTGCGTGTGTGTGTGCGTGTGTGTGTGTGTGTGTGTGCGTGTTGTGTGCGTGTGTGTGCGTGTGCGTGTGTGTGTGCGTGTGTGTGTGCGTGTGTGTGTGCGTGTGTGTGTGTGTGCGTGTGTGTGTGTGTGTGTGTGTGTTCCCAGGGCCTGGGCCTGTATGCTGCCAGGGACATTGAGAAGTGCACCATGGTCATCGAGTACATCGGCACTATCATCAGGAGCGAAGTGGCCAATCGTAAAGAGCGGCTGTACGAGTCGCAGGTAATTTCCTGCTGCCAGACTCAGGCCTCGTCGTCATGGAAACGGTTATCTGTAATAATGGGATTGACGTGTTTGTCGTGTCTCGTGTGTCTGCGCTGGTTTGTGTAGAACCGAGGTGTGTACATGTTCAGGATCGATAATGACTTCGTGATCGACGCCACCATCACAGGAGGACCAGCCAGGTGAGAAGAACTGGTCACATGACCCACGTCATCACACACTCATTACTAATGCCAGCAGGGTCCAGTGGGACCGGCAGGAGGCCAGACGGCTGAGATCTGCCCCAGTTGGGACAGAACTGTGTGACCAGCTGGTCCACTGTTGCTGCACAGCACCGATCATGCAGCTCCGCTTTAGCTCTGTAGCACCGAGATGAGCAGCTTTTACCAGAACTATTAACTCAAACTAACTTCAGACTACAGTCCAAACCCGCCTGAAACTGCGTCAGTGCCCTCACAACTCCTCCATATGTTAACCCCCCCCATCCCCTCAGGATGTTGGTGAGCGGTGTCGATGGTTATTCTCGTTTGGACTTTTGCATAACTCCGCCCTCCGTCTGTGATTGACAGGTACATTAACCATTCATGTTCCCCCAACTGCATCACGGAGGTGGTGTCTGTTGAGAAGGAGAACAAGATCATCATCAGCTCCTGCAGGCGCATCCAGAGAGGAGAGGAAGTAGGTGCTCAGTCCTCCAGCACTCTGGGGGGGGGGGGGGGGGGGTGCTGCACGTGTATTCACATGCCTTTCTCTGTGCCTCAGCTGTCATATGACTACAAGTTCGACCTGGAGGATGATCAACATAAGATCCCGTGTCACTGTGGAGCCGTCAACTGTCGAAAATGGATGAACTGAGCACTCACGTGCGCAAACATGCACTGATAGCCACTGGTGGAACTTCACTTCATATCAGAAGCTGATATAATAAAAATAAATTAGGGGGGGTGATAGTGGGGGGATTGTACAGCAGATGGGCAGGGTGACTGACAGGGAGGCGGGGCTTATGAGGCTGGTCCTCTGCGTATATGATGTACATGAAAGGGAAGTCTGTGAAGTTGCACTAAAATCACAAAACTACAAAAGCAGACGCTTCCCTCCTGCCTTTTGTCAATTTCCTGTAAAGTAAGAGATTTTTCTGTCTGTATTTATTACTGAATCAAGCTATTTTTTACATTCACAGTGTGTAAATATGTGTATTATAGAAGAAAACCTCTGTCCTTCAAAGGAGCCTGAGCATCCTCATCCTCACCTCCAGCTGCCAGTAGCAGCTGCAGCTTCCCTCAAATAAAATGTTGTGTTTCCCGTCCCGGCGCCGGACAACGACTGTGAATAAACTCGGTGCTTCCTGAGCGTCGGGTCGGGCCTCTGCGGCCTTGACGTGAGTTGAGCGTCTTTGTTTTTTTGTTTTTTATCCCAGCGTTTGGGCTGCAGGCATCATGAGCCTTTTGCTGAGTCCTGCTGTCATGTACATACGCTTCTGTCAGGACTCAACTCTGCTGATCTGTACAGTTAGACAATATTTTTGTTATATCAATGCAGTGTGATGATGTTTTTTTGTTTTGGGGATAATGTGGAATCTAATTTAGAATCATTTACATAAAATAAAATATTTTACATCTTAATGATTTTAGAGTGTTTCATTACGTAACCTGCCAGAATTTCTGATGCTCAAACTTGGACTTTAATTTAGCAAAATGATTGTGTTATTGTGTGTGACTGTTACGTAGCTGGAATACTACAGGGGGCGCTGTTTTGAGCCAGTGGCCGTTTAAAATGTCTGCAGTTTTATTTTGAAGGCCGTGACGGCAACGCGCTTTATTGTGACAGTTCGGAGCGGAAGTCACGTGACGGACGGTGCGTTGCCTGAGCTACCAGATTAAAGAACCGATGTTTGTGTCTGCGGGTTATTTACCGTCAAGCTTTTAGCAGAAAACCCCGGGGGATCGAAGCAGGGAGGCTGGTACCGGCTCGTACACGCTCCCAGCCCGCCTCCAGAACCACCGAACCGTCCGGGGAAAGAAGCGTGAGTGAAACAGCTGAGCGTTAGCATGAATGGGTCCTTGATCCGTTAACATGTCCCTCAGAACGAGCACGGCCCTTTACCGAACACGCACAGCTCCCGTTCAAACGAGTTTAAGAGCTTTTAAATTCCAGAGTAAAAGATTATTGGTGGGATTAATGTGAGATTTTGGCCTCGTTCATTACAGCTTCGGATCTAAAGCTAATTCTGATACTTCAGAAGGTTTGATCGAAGTTGATCTAGTTGTTATTACGCGGTTATAAACTCATCAGCTGATCACTTCAGCGTGGACAGTGAATGATTGACAGGTTCATGTGACTCTGGTCCCAGGAGCGTCTGGACAGGAGGCCAGAATCTCCAGAACCAGAACATTAGTACAGACAAAAACCCAAACCGATCTGCAACGAGTCTTCTGGAACCCGGCAGGTGGTCAGTTTAGCATCAGAGGAGCGAACCTGTCCACAAACCAGCCCACACCGGGTCAACACCGACACCCGGTAACCCTGTCTCCCTGTCTCTCTCCCTGTCTCCCTGTCTCTCTCCCTGTCTCTCTGTCTCTCTCCCTGTCTCCCTGTCTCTCTGTCTCTCTCTCTCTAAACAGTTGCAATGTAAAGTGATGCTCGCTTGCCCACCATGGCCAGTGTGACGCTCAGGTACTTCTGCTATGGCTGCCTTGTTACCTCTGCAACTTGGTCCATCCTCCTCTTCCTCTACTTCTCCAAGGGAGCAGATCCTGGCCACAACCGGACCCCCGTGCGCCACAGCCGCCCGCTCGCACAGAACCAGGATAATCAGAGGGCGGCGCACAAAGCGTCCAATAAGAGATCCGATCTTTCAGCAGAGATGGGTGAGCGCCGCCACGTGTCTGGGTGCTTCTGGGAGCAGAAGGTTCTGTTCTGCTGTTGGCCCGGCGTGTTGGGAAGGTTCTTGCATGTCTGTCGGGTTTTTTGAGACTAGATTACAGAATTATGTCAATTTCTTTATAATCCGAAGGTTAAACGTTGAACATCTGATGAAGTGATATTCTAACGTTAACACACACACGCACACACACACACACACACAGAACCCCTAACACAACACCCGTCCAATCAGATTCAATTCCTCCTGCTTCTGGTCCTGGTTCGGCCCGACTCAGCTTTCTTCTTCTCTTTGTTTGCAGGGATGATCTTTAACGAGGCGGACCAGCAGCTGAGGGACTCTGGTTACCATCGACACGCCTTTAATCTCCTCATCTCCACCAGACTGGGCCCCCACCGGGACCTGCCCGACACCAGAGACCCTCAGTAAGACCCACCGCTTATTAAATGATCTCAGGTCCAGGTCGGGCTCGGGTCAGGTCCAGGTCAGGTCCAGGTCAGGCTCGGCTCAGGTCCAGGTCGGGCTCGGGTCAGGTCCAGGTCAGGCTCGGGTCAGGTCCAGGTCTGGCTCGGTACAGGTCCAGGTCAGGCTCGGCTCAGGTCCAGGTCAGGCTCGGGTCATGTCCAGGTCAGGTCCAGGTCAGGCTCGGGTCAGGTCCAGGTCAGGCTCGGGTCATGTCCAGGTCAGGTCCAGGTCAGGCTCGGGTCATGTCCAGGTCAGGTCCAGGTCAGGCTCGGGTCAGGTCCAGGTCAGGCTCGGGTCAGGTCCAGGTCAGGCTCGGCTCGGGTCATGTCCAGGTCAGGTCCAGGTCAGGCTCGGGTCAGGCTCGGGTCAGGTCCAGGTCAGGTCCAGGTCAGGCTCGGGTTAGGTCCAGGTCATGTCCAGGTCAGGTCCAGGTCAGGCTGGGGTCAGGTCCAGGTCATGTCCAGGTCAGGTCCAGGTCAGGTCAGGTCAGGTCCAGGTCAGGCTCGGGTCAGGTCCAGGTCAGGCTCGGGTCATGTCCAGGTCAGGTCCAGGTCAGGCTCGGGTCAGGTCCAGGTCAGGCTCGGGTCATGTCCAGGTCAGGTCCAGGTCAGGCTGGGGTCAGGTCCAGGTCAGGCTCGGGTCAGGTCCAGGTCAGGCTCGGGTCATGTCCAGGTCAGGTCCAGGTCAGGCTGGGGTCAGGTCCAGGTCAGGTCCAGGTCAGGCTCGGGTCAGGTCCAGGTTGCGTGCAGGTTCTCGGAGCTCCAGCAGCATCGTGACATCATCAGTCACCTGAGGCCCGAGGGATGTTTGATCTGGATCTGGTCTGTGCAGGTGCCGGGACCGGATCTATCCTCGGGACCTCCCTCCGGCCAGTGTGGTGATCTGCTTTTTCAACGAGGCCTTATCAGCTCTGCTCCGGACGGTCCACAGCGTCCTGGACCGCACGGCGCCGTTCCTGCTGCACGAGATCATCCTGGTGGACGACTACAGTGAACTGGGTAACACTAAAGATGGCGCTGATCCGTTACTGCTCCTGGACCCGGGTCCAGCGGTCCCATGTTCTGGTCACGGCTCAGAACATGGGACCTGGTCACAGACAGAGACCATCCACGAGTGTGTTTGAGCATGTGACAGGCAGCAGAGGATTGTGGGTAATGCTGTTCGGGGGGAGACACCAATGCATGATGGGAAATGGCTCCTGCTCTCCTCGGGTATTCTGATTCATCCCGATTCATTGATTTAAACATTCTCCTGACATTAATGAACCATCCTGTGGTCATCGGTCCAGCTGAATGACGGGTTATTGATCGATTATGGGATGCGGCTGCAATCTTTGTTCCTGCAGAGGAGCTGAAGGGAGACCTGGACCGCTACGTCCAGGCCGAGCTTCAGGGGAAAGTCAAAGTTCTGAGGAACCAGAGGAGGGAAGGACTCATCAGGGGACGCATGATCGGAGCGGCGCACGCCTCAGGTACCTCCTGTGAAGGGGCGGTCAGTGAAGGCATCGTGACGGTCAGTGAAGGCACCACGAAGTGACCACACTCACGCCTGCGGGACGTGTGCCCAGGCCAGGTGCTGGTCTTCCTGGACAGCCACTGTGAGGTGAACCAGATGTGGCTGGAACCGCTGTTGGCCTCCATCCACGAGGACCGCCGCACCGTGGTCTGCCCCGTCATCGACATCATCTCGGCCGACACGCTGTCCTACTCCCCCTCCCCCATCGTCAGGGGCGGCTTCAACTGGGGCCTGCACTTTAAGTGGGACCCCGTTCCCCCCTCAGAGCTCAAGAGCCCGAAGGGACCCGTCGACCCAATAAGGTAATAGGCAATTAAGGTAATTAATCTGATGACCATAAAGGTGACATCATATGAGCCAATGACCACGGCTGCCCCCCCCCCCACAGATCTCCCACTATGGCTGGGGGCTTGTTTGCTATCAACAGGAAGTATTTTAATGAGATGGGCCAGTACGATGCTGGCATGGACATCTGGGGCGGAGAAAACCTGGAGATCTCCTTCAGGGTGAGAAGCTGCTTTTTCTGACTGTCAGTGAATGCATCATCCAGGCAACGTGAGCAGGAGTTAACGTGGAGCGCCGGCGTGTCCTCTGCACCCCCCCGTAGATCTGGATGTGTGGCGGCCAGCTCCTCATCATCCCATGCTCCAGAGTCGGCCACATCTTCAGGAAGAGGAGGCCCTATGGCTCCCCGGGGGGGCAGGACACCATGGCCCACAATTCCTTGCGGCTGGCGCATGTCTGGATGGACGAGTACAAGGTAACAAACACGCGCCGCCACGGCGAGGAGCTGCCCCGTGACCGTACCTGTGGTGCACCTGCGTCCCATCAGGAGCAGTATCTGTCCATGCGTCCGGAGCTGCGTGAGAGGGACTACGGTGACATCAGCGACCGCGTGGCGTTGAGGGAGCGGCTACAGTGTCGCTCCTTTCGCTGGTATCTCGACACCGTCTACCCAGAAATGCAGACCGTCTCCAACGGCAACAAGCATCCGCCACTTTTCATCAACAAGGACCTCAAACGTCCCAAAGTCCTGCAGAGAGGACGGGTACGTCCCACCCAACACCTGACGGGCTTCGTTCAGTAAAGCGACCCTGGTTTCATCAGCTGGTTCTTCTGGTTCTTCCAGCTTCACAACAGAGCCACCAACCGTTGTCTGGTCGCCCAAGGTCGAGCCAGCCAGAAGGGCGGAGCTGTGGTCCTACGACCTTGTGACCCCCAAGATCCTGAACAGGTGAAGCCTCTGTTTTAGTGTGTACACACACACACACACTCAGACTACAGAATAAGTTTAAGTGTGTGTGTGTGTGTGTGTGTGTGTAGGAGTGGGCCTACGATGAGGAGGGTCAGCTGGTTCTGGCGGGCCTGTTGTGTCTGGACGTATCGGAGGTTCGGACCTTTGACCCTCCCAGACTGATGAAGTGTCACGGGTCGGGGGGGTCACAGCAGTGGAGCATGGGGGTGAGATGCTCTCTCTTTAACGCTTCTCACAATGACCCGTAAAACTCGTCTTCTATTGATATTTGAGGAACGTGCGAACAGGAAAGTCGCCATGGCGACGGATTTTCGCGTTGATGGCTATTATCCACTTGTGTCCTGCAGAAGTCGGACCGCCTCTATCAGGTGTCCGTGGGTCAGTGTCTCTTCGGTCACGCAGCCCGTTGGGCCCAAGGGTTACGTTGCCATGGCGATATGCGACGCTTCGCCGCAGCAGAAGTGGCAGCTGATGGGTTGAGGGTGATGACATCACGGTCAGGCTTTATCAGCGGTTTTTTCTTCCCTTTGATGTTGACTCTGAATCAACGTCTTGACATTGACTCCATCAGAACTTTTTTAATGATTCTCAGTTTTAAAAGCAACCTGGAAAGTCCTGGAGTGACCCTGGAGTGACCCTGGATCAGGACGCTTCCTCGTCTCACACCTGTTTTATTCTCATGAATAAAGTTGTTTTTGAATGATGACGTTTCTGTGTGGACATCTGGATGATGTTTACGGGTAAAGACTGACCTTTGACCTTTGCTGGACTTCTCTCTCGCAGGTTTGGTCAGAAATGACCTGTTCAATTACATCATTTCCTTCTTTGTTTACACAGGAATCATTTTCAAGTTATCAGAATAAGTTTTAAAATACTTTAAAAGTTCAAAGATGGTCGGTTCAAGGTTCCTGGAACATCAAAGAACTTTTCAAGGCCTCAAGGCCCAGTCTTGTTTGTTGTGGCTGCAGGTCACAGAGGGGGGTCTCCACCCCCAAACAGAGGCTCCGCCCCCAACCGAGACCCCTCCACAGACAGAGGCCCCGCCCTTACGCTGAGACCCCACCCCTGCATATGGAGGCCCCGCCCCCACGGAGGAGGCTCCGCCCCCGCAGCGTTTCTGTGTGTTCTGACTTGTCTCAGCATGAGAATCATTGTTGAATCACACGTGACCATCACACAGGCTGAGCAGCTGTCCGATGATTGGTTGGTTCAATCGAGCATCAGCCTCATAAACGAACGTTTTAAAGATGGACAGAAACTTTATTGATCATCAGACAAGAACGAAAACCCCAGATGAACCTAATGGGCTGGTCTGCTCACACGGTGACGGGCTGCTGCGAATACAAACGATGAAAATGGTAACAGACACACACACGTCTATAACACACACGTACACACAGAACACAACTGCAATGGTAACAACTGTTGACCACAGTTTCAACTCTATCTGAAGCTCTGAACCTGTACGTCAAACAGTTGAGCCTTTACACTTAACATAATGTAATAATGGAAAGCACACACACACACACACACACACACAGTTAATGAGCTGTTAGAACGCTGCCTGTATTCCCAGTATTGATCACTGTATTGACTGGCTGCATGAGGCTGATGGTGTCTGTCCAGGAAAACACTCAACTTACTGTTGATTAACACACACACACCCACACACACACACACACCCTTGCACATCTTTGTGAGGACTTTCATAGACACACTGCATGCCCTCTGAAGTTGTGAGGACCAGCCAACATGCTTAGCGTCCTCACAGACACCGGCTCATTTGTCTTGGTCTAAATGATTCCCCAAGTTTGTTTCATCACTTCCTGTTACCTGTTCTAATTACTACATTACTCTTATTTTATATGTTTCAGACCAACTTCTGCTTCACTTCGGTCATGTATATGACATATATGACATATGTCATATATGTCATATATGACATATATGACAGTTTCTTACCTTCAGCTGAAAAATTCAGTTAATGACAACATAACTGATAAGCTGGGAGTGTGTGTGTGTGTGTGTGTGTTCTAATGTCTGTGTGGATGAGAGTTTGTGTGTGTGGGTGTGTGTTGTGTCTGTGTGTGTGTGTGTGTGTCTTCTAATGTCTGTGTGGAAGAGAAGTTGTGTGTGTGGGTGTGTGTGTGTCTGTGTGTGTGTGTGTGTGTCTTCTAATGTCTGTGTGGAAGAGAAGTTGTGTGTGTGTGTGTGTGTGTGTCTCACTGGGATTGATGAAGTAGGAGGTTCCATCGGGGCGATCGATGGAGAGAGAGCAGATGTGAGCAGCTGCTGGAGCTCAGCTTTTATTCTCACTTGGGGATTCTTGGTTTTTGCTGCTGCTCCTGAAGCTGCGAGTGATGAAGATGATGATGACGATGCTGCTGCTGCTGCTTCCTGCCACCGTGATGAGGGGAGCCTGTGTGAGCGGGACACGGATTGTGAGCGGTGAGTGTGGGAATGAGCTCATCTGACAGTTATGACGCCGCGTTTTACAGTTTAAAAACTTCCGGATTTTTACTGAACCAGAACAAACTGGTTCTAGTTCTGGACGTCTGAAGTTACAACCGTTTCAGATCCGCTTCTGGGTCTCCGAGCATTTTTCTGCTCAACAGAACCTCCATGAGCGGCTGTAGGAGACTCACATTAGCACGAACAGAGAAAGTGTTAGCATACGTAGCTCAGTGCAGAATGTTGAGCGAAGCTAAAGCAGAATCAGTGATAAATGAGTGGAGGGAGATGGGTGGAAGCTGCGACAATAAAGTGATGATGCTGCAGAGAAACTCCAGCCAATCACATAAAGTAGCTCTCTCTCTCACACACACACACTCACACACACACACACACACACAGTGTTAATCACCACGGTAACCCACAGAGGGAGAGCGAGCACATATGGTTCTTGGACCGTTCCACCAGAGGTGCTAAAATAGTTGCTGCTGGTCGGGGCTGTAAAATGCCCAATTTGTGCTCCTGCTGGGACGACTTCTGCCACTGGGGGTTGTTTCAATAACAACTGCCCTCGGGGGACTTGGGTTTGTCCGACAGGAACTGCTTGATAGGGCGACTCGTTGGGGTCACATGACCCAGAAAGAGCGAGTGGCTGTTCTAGAGGAACACAGGTTCTACTTTAAGGTGATGCTAACATGCGCTAACGTCCACCATCCAGCACGATCTGAGAAAGATCACGTGATACTGATCTCTGATCAGATTGGTCCACGTCTTCGGGAGGCATCAGAAGATCAGAGCTTGAGCCGCCTGTCCCCCACAGGTCAGACGGTGTGTTCAGGTGACCCTCAGCGTCCGTGCTACAAGATCGCGTATTTCCAGGACGTTTGGAGCCGCGTGGCCTTCAAGGAGGCGTCGGAGGCCTGCGAGATGGACGGAGGCTCTCTGCTCAGCATCCAAACAGCTGGAGAGCAGACAGATGTGGAGAACCTGCTGCAGGTGAGGGCTTCCCTTCCCCCCCCCCCAGCCTTCCGTCCTGACCGTTCCTGTGTGCAGGAGCTGCAGTCGGGAGCGGTGGGCTGGGCTGGAGCCGCTGGGGGCATCGCCGACGGGGACTTCTGGATCGGTCTGATCCGGGTGGATGATCACACTCCCGCGGACGTCAGCAGCTCCTCCTGCTCAGACTTATACCGCTGGACCGACGGGAGCCCCGTCTCCTTCAGGTGGGTGTGAGGTCACCAGAACCTGCAGGTTATTCTCACAGGACCGGCACCAGCCCGGGCTGAGGGCTGCTCCTCAGGTTCTCCACCAGGGTGCAGCAGATATCGTTCCCTCTGGTCCCATCGGACCGTCACTGACCGGAGCTCTGCAGAACTCAAGTTTCTGACCGTCCCCCTCACGCACTGAAGCTTCCTGTTTAAACTGGTTTATCTGAATGGCTCCACCCCCACCTTCTGTGACGACCCTCAGGGTGGTCGTGGTCCAACATCTCTCCTTTAATCCACACAGAGCTGGAGGGATCCGGGCCGGATCCTGGATCATCACCACCTGAGGGTCTGTCAAACCCCCCCCCCCCCCCCCGTTAGGTCTGGTGTTGATGATGTTGCTGTTGCAGGAACTGGTACTTTGACGAGCCGTCCTGTGGAGGAGAAGCCTGTGTGGTGATGTACCATCAGCCCAGCGCCCCCCCTGGTCCTGGGGGGCCGTATCTCTACCAGTGGAACGACGATCGCTGCAACATGAAGCACAACTTCATCTGCAAATACCAACCAGGTTTGGACGTCCCACCAGCCTGTCCCACCTGTCCTCACCAGCCTTTCTAACGAGGCTCTTCGTTTATTCCAGATCTTGTCAGAGGACAGGGGGACACTCGTGGACGGGACACAGGTGAGACATCGTTCGGGAAGTAGATCCATGGTTCTCGTGTCTTCGCTGCGATAAACTCAGATTTCCTGCATAACTTCTGTCTTCAGAGGCCACGGCAGGCGGGGGTGTGGTCAGAGAGCCCGCAGACACCGAGGACGTCCCCTCGCAGGTGACCACGCCCGCGTCCTCAGGTAAGGTGACTGGAGCCACAGGCTGGTCCAACACCTGCAGGTCCAAGTCTCAACAGATGTTGTGTGTTCAGGAGTGCTGCTGCTCTACGTGGTCATTCCCACCATCCCGCTGATCCTGCTCATCCTGGTGGCTTCTGGGACTTGTTGTTTCCAGCTGCTCAGGAGAAGGTAAGAGGGACGCGTGGAGACAGGAAGTGTCCAGGTCGCCTCAGCGCCGTTATTGTCAGGAGACGTTCTGAGATGCTCCAGAACCGATGGAAATAGAAAACAAATTAAACAACGTACAAATGTTTGTGGACGTTCCTGAACGCCGTAGCGACGGCGCCCGTTAGAAGCTGCTTAATCATCGTCTCTCCATCAGTGGGCTCCACTCCAAGGCTGCAGTCAACCAACTGAATCTGTGGATCTCCAAGTCTCCCAAAGCCGACGTGGAGGTGTGACCTCAAACACCACGCACTTCCTGCCGTTGGCCACGCCCCCTCGCCCCGCTCCGACCGGTTGGAGGAAACGAACACTGAACTTGTACAAAGGTGAAAGTTCAGTTCATGAAATGGAACTAAAATAAAACCAAACTCTTTTCAGAGAAATTTTAATTCTTTGAGCACAAAAAAAACCCCAACCTGTCAGAAAATGTTCAACATCCTTTCAGTTCAAATTAAACCAATCAGCTGTCAGCAGATCGCCCGCGTCTCATTTCACTTCCTGTAGATTTAACCACCTGCGTTTAAGCAACTCGGCCGTTTCCACGGCAACAGAGCAGCCGAGAGGATGAAGGAGTTCGATGGTTGATGATGTTTCTGGAGATGAAAATCAATCCGTCCTCCTGTGGACGGAGGTGCAGGTGCGTGCGTGGCGATTCAGCTCAGACGGGAATCAATGAACCTCCTGTGCGTCCACCTGTCCGTCCACCTGAGCGTCCACCTGTCCGTCCACCTGAGCGTCCACCTGAGCGTCCATCTGTCCGTCCACCTGAGCGTCCATCTGTCCGTCCACCTGTCCGTCCACCTGTCCGTCCACCTGAGCGTCCACCTGAGCGTCCATCTGTCCGTCCACCTGAGCGTCCATCTGTCCGTCCATCTGTCCGTCCACCTGAGCGTCCACCTGTCCGTCCTCCTGAGCGTCCATCTGAGCGTCCACCTGTCCGTCCACCTGAGCGTCCACCTGTCCGTCCACCTGTCCGTCCATCTGTCCGTCCTCCTGAGCGTCCATCTGTCCGTCCACCTGAGCGTCCACCTGTCCGTCCATCTGTCCGTCCTCCTGAGCGTCCATCTGTCCGTCCACCTGAGCGTCCACCTGTCCGTCCTCCTGAGCGTCCATCTGTCCGTCCACCTGTCCGTCCTCCTGAGCGTCCACCTGTCCGTCCTCCTGACTGTCCTCGCTAACGTCCGTCTCTTTGTTCCCCGGAGCATCGGCGACATCATCATCATCATCATCATCATCATCAAAGAGAATGGGCGGGGCCTCGTCGCTGGGCTCCGCCCCCACGCCGTGCATGCGTCTCCTGTGTTGCTTGAGGTTCCCGCTGCGGTTGAAGCGGGCGGGGCAAAGGTCGCAGGCAAAGGGCCGCTCGCCCGTGTGGATGATGACGTGCCGGGCGAGCTGCGAGCGACACTTTTTGTCTTTGCCGCAGAATTGGCAGACGAAGCTCTTGGAGGGGCGCTCCCCGTTGGCGTGCACGACCTCGCGGTGGCGCTTCAGGTGGCTGATGCGTCTGAAGCTGCGGCTGCACAGGTCGCAGCTGAACGGCCGGGCGCCGCTGTGGACGAGCGAGTGACTCGCCAGCAGGGACCTGAACCTGAAGGCTTTGCCGCAGAGCGGGCAGACGAACGCGCTCGTGCGCCGCGCCCGCTTCTCGTGCGCGGCCGCGGAGGCCTCGTCTTTGATCCGGAGGTGGACGCGCACGTGATGCTGCTTCAGGCAGGTGGCTCGCTGGAAGCTGCGGAGGCAGACGCCGCAGCGGTGCGGCCTGTCGGCGGCGTGCAGGCGGGTGTGGGCGGCGAGCAGCGCCTCCGACTTCAGGCGCTTCCCACAAACGTGGCAGGCGAACGGGACGTCGGGGAGCACGCCGTCCCCGCCGCCGCCGCCTTTGTTGGCGTGGACCAGGACTTTGTGGCGGGTCAGCTGGTGATGGCGGGCAAACTTGCGGCCACAGATGTCGCACAGGTGCGGCCGCTCGCCCGTGTGGGTCTGGAAGTGGATGGCGAGCTGGGACTTGCAGCGGAACTCTTTGCCACAGAGGTCACAGAGGAGCGAGCTGGGCCGCTGCGGCTCGGCGGCGCCGTTGGCGTGCACCACCTTCTTGTGGTGCTCCAGGTCGTTGGTCCTCATGTAGGCTTTGGGGCAGAGGTCGCAGCGGTGCGGCTTCACGCCCGAGTGAATGACCTCGTGCGTCTTCAGGCGCGAGCGGCAGCTGAACGTCTTCCCGCAGGCGGCGCAGAGCCACCGCTGCATCTCGCGCCGCTTCTGCCGCCTGGTGCCGCCGTCCGGGTGCATGCGGGTCAGGTGGTGCTGCAGGTTGTCGCGGCGGTTGAAGCGGAGCTCGCACAGGTGGCAGGAGAACGGCTTCTTCCCCGTGTGGATGAAGGAGTGTCGCGCCAGACTCGACTTGTTTTTCATCACTTTGCCGCAAACGTCACAAACGGTGCTGTCGGGCTCCAGCTTCAGCGCGTGAAGAGATGCATGCTGGGAAGCCCCTTCACGAGGCCCGCCACACCCTGAGGGACACAGTCATAAAGGAGAGAGTCTTTACCAAAACACCCTGAAGCTACTCAAAGTTAGAGTCACCAACCCTGAGGTGTTAGCGAGGCAGAGCGAGCAGAGCAGGAAGTGGCGCTCCGGGCTCGTCTTAGACGCAAAGACGCGCCAGACCTCAAGTTTCGTTTTGCTTAATTCAGACAAAACTGGGCTCATGGTGTTTGGTCATAGCAGTTCTGGGATTCTGGAGACATTTTGATTGTAACAGACGCTGCATAAATAAAGATTGATTGGTGGCTTAACATGAACATAACTAGAATATTAACTTGGTATTGGTGGTCAGCAGGAAGAGTTTGTACTTAAGCTTTGACTCCGCCTCCTGGCAATAAATGACCTGGATTATTTCCCTGTCCTACGCTGCATCGGCTAACGAGCAACTGGAGAGATGAAGAGGTCATGAGGTCAAGCGTGGATCCTGCCCATGGTGAATCAGCCAGACAGCTCACCTCCTCCACGAGGAGTCCAGGTCGGATCCGAGTCCTCCTGCACGTCCTCCTGCTCCTCGCCGGGACACACAGCGCGGGGCTGCCGGCGGCCGTGGTGGTGACCTGGACCTGGATCTGCCCGCTGGCGTGGGGGTCTCCTCTGAGACTTGGACTCCCCGAGCGTGGGAGACAGTTTGATGGGAGGCTGGATGGTTCTGGTCCTCGTCCTGGTTGGAGAGCAGTACTGCAGCAGAGCCCTTCCATCGGTTCCGTCAGGTCGAACGACGCACTGCAGCAACACGGCGGACGAGCCTGCCCACAGGAAGTGGATGAAAACATTCAATCGTCCCGTGCGTTCCCGTCCCGTTGATCCATCTGGGTCCCTTCCTCCTGGGTTTCTAAATTGCATATCTTGTGTGTGTTTCTACTTGCAACACTAATATCCCAAACGGGACCAAAATGAAGCTGAAACAGAAACAAACACTCAAATGCTGAACAGACCAACGGTAGGAGATCCCAGCCGCCCTCAGCTGATCACCTGTGCGCGTCCAGCTGAGCTGCTGCATCAGCAGGTCCACCTGAACTGCAGCGTCCCTCTTCTGCTCCTCCGGACTCTCCCACTGACAGCCCACCTCCTTCGTCTCCTCCTCGGGACTCTCCCATTGACAGGCCACCTCTCTCCTCCCCTCGCCTGCTCCTCCATCTCTCAGCAGATAGATACATAGCGGGTCTCCTCCAGGAGGCTCCAGGAGTTCGGACATGTTTCCAGTGTGAGCCTGTAGACACAGTTCTTGTTTAAGAAGAAGGTCCATCAACACCCTCAGAGACACACGGCATGACGTCATCACGGATCAGGGCTCGATCATCACACGGACCAAGTTTAAGTTGTTTTCTTCAAGCCATTTCACTTTTTAAAAAAAGTCCTGGCAACATTTCTCATGTACACGTGTTTTCCTGACAGCTTTTTCACCTAATTTCACTTTACTTTTTGCAATGACAATAAAGACTCGAGCCAACAAAACCATTTATATGATAAACCCGATACTAAATGTAAGCGGAACCGCCAACTTTAGAGCAGCAAAGCGGATGTCACAACAATCCGAGCCTGGTTTAGCAGGTTAGGGTTAGATCGGCCTTAAAAACGTTGAAACTTTGACCCTGCAGAGCAGCGAACACATGCGGCGTGTTGATTAGCATCAGAGCTAACTGCTTTAGCCAGAGCTTAGTCAGACCAAACATGACAACTCTCGATTTTAACGCTGTTTGCCATTTGAGACTTCGCTGTGTAACTTATTTCTCGCCGCTTGTTTGCTAAATGAGCCGAGCTCCGTCAAACCTGAAGCCCCGGCGGGCTAAAGGCGTTGAAGGCGCCCCTCTACCTGCAGGCTGAGCAGCTCCGGAGCCGAAGGAACTCCGCTCTCGGAAGATTTGATGACCGAAATCAAACTTCAGTTTGGCCGAAACACAGAAACAGCCGCTCTACTATTTCTTCTTCTACTATTTCTTCTTCTACTATTTCTTCTTCTTCTACTATTACTACTACTTTTCTTCTTCTACTACTGTTACTTCTTCTTCTACTACTTCTTCTCCCGCCTCTTCTGGGTGACCATGTTCCGACAGAGCGGTGCTGCCCTCTACAGGCTGTCATCGAACTACAGCTGTTTTTTTAAATAGATTATTTCAATGGAAGAGAGACGAAACGTTTTGTAATTATTTGATAACACCCACGCCGTCTACTTACCCGCTATTACTAGCTGTAGATAATCTTTTACTGCCTGGACAGACAGGATCATTCTGACATTAGTTTCTCTCTTCACGAGTCAGAACTCTAACGTGTGAGAAGAAAACAGGAGCGCAACAATAAAGGAGTGAATGCTGATTTTTAATGAAAGTATTCTGGATTCTTACATCATAAATAAAAAAAAACACCGTCATTACGATAATGTTATTGTCTATATCAAAGCCATAAATTAACAAAGATCAACTGAACCAGACAGGACCTGAGCCGTGAAACCCAGAGTTACATTAACTCAATGGTGCATGAACTCAGGGCCAGTTTCCATCAGGGCTACACACCACCAGAAGTCCAGAAGCTCAGACTTCAGGATCTGATCCATGGATCCAGTAGATGAACACGATTGTCTCTTAGTGTGCTTCACAAGAACAACATCAACACATGATCAAAACATGAATAACTGAAGGAATAAATATTCTTCTGCATCGTATTTACATCATGAGAGAGTGAGACCACGCTGCTGCTGAGGAGGACACAAAAACACCAAACCAGTGACGCAGGACAAATGGAAAACTGGGCTTCATGCTGGGATTTCCTCAGCTGACCACAATCCAGCTGGAATGTTCTGGGGTTTTTTTGTTTTATTTTCACTCAAAACCACCACAGAAAAAGTTTCATCATAAAAAGCATGCTGATGTATCCATGCATAACGTCAGGGTTTCCTCTCTCACTGGAGTCAGACCACACCAGTGTTCCCAGTCCCACTGGTACAACTTCCTGTGGCTCATTCAGGACTTGAATATTCCAGAAGCTAATGTGAAAACATCCTTTCGAATGTGGCAAACAGGAAGTGGTGGCGGGTTCAGGTGCACAGAATTTAGGTTAACATGTCCACACCGAGTCCGGAAACTATGGAAATATAATGTTGAGAACAGTCGACCTTCTCAGACTAAAACAACTGACACACGCAACGGCTTTTAGCACTTTATCACGGGTCAGTTATGAAAGAGACTGGACATGAATCTGACTGGAGCTCATTAAGGGGAAAGTTAAGGGAAAATCATCCCATCCCCATTTTTTTGTAACTCTTTTCTCTGTGAAATGCCTTCGAGGCATTTTGGGTAACACGTTAACGGTATCACGTCCACTGTGAGACGTCTCTTTTGTGCACGGCAGTTTGGAGACGCTGTCACATGCGCCGGTTCTTCTGGTCTCAAAAAGGTCGACCTTTCGACATTTAGGGTGTTTTCTCAAACGGCAGGATGACATAAAAACCTTCCTCCACTCACTTTAGTCATCGGTAGGAAACTTCTTTGAATGTTGTCAGATGCTTTGATAAAAAACCCACAAAGAAATCTGTGCTGTCATCATCGTTCACAATAACCAACACGAACATGGGGCAGTCACACGCGCAGAAATAGTCCCCTGCACTCAGCAGGCCTCCTCCTGCTCCTCCTGCTCCTCCTCCTGCTGCTCCTCCTGCTCCTCCTGCTGCTCCTCCTGCTCCTCCAGGAGGAAGAGTATGATGAAGGAGCATTACGGTTACACAGAGTTCAGATACTCCAGAGCGACTTCATAACAGAACTTATACTGCTCCTGCAGAGAAAATTCACACAAACATGTCATTGTTTATCTGGAATACACACGCATTATATATGTGTGTGTGTGTGTGTGTGTGTGTGTGTGTTAGTTACCAGCACGTCCACCATGTTTGGTTTGTTGTTTCTCAGTGTTTTGACGGCGTGAAAAACATCAACACAACGTTGCTGTCGTAACATCTCACACACGATGTTGATGCTGCAAAACACTCCGCTGCGTCCTCCTCCATTACTGAGGAGCAGAGAGGAGGAGCAAGGGAGGAGAGGAGGAGAGAGGATGAGAGAGGAGGAGAGGAGGGGAGAGGAGAGGAGAGGAGAGGAGAGGGAGGAGAGGAGAGGAGAGGAGAGGAGAGGAGAGGAGAGGAGAGGAAGAGGAGAGGGGAGAGGAGAGGAGAGGAGAGGAGAGGAGAGGAGAGGAGAGGAGAGGGAGAGGGAGAGGAGAGGAGAGGAGAGGAGAGGAGAGGAGAGGAGAGGAGAGGAGAGGAGGGGAGAGGAGAGGAGAGGGGGAGAGAGGAGGAGCAGGGGGGAGGAGAGAAGAGGAGAGGGGAGGAGAGGAGGGAGAGGAGAGAGGAGAGGGAGAGGAGAGGAGAGGAGAGGAGAGGAGGAGAGAGGAGCGGAGAGGAGAGGAGGGAGAGGAGAGGAGGAGGAGAGGAGAGGAGAGGAGGAGAGGGGAGAGAGGAGGAGCAGGGAGGAGGGAGGAGAGGGGAGGAGAGGAGAGGAGAGGAGAGAGGAGAGGAGAGGAGGAGAGGAGAGGAGAGGAGAGGAGAGGAGAGGAGAGGAGAGGAGAGGAGAGGAGAGAGAGGAGGAGAGAGGAGAGGAGAGGAGGAGAGGAGAAGGAGAGGAGAGGAGAGGGGAGGAGAGGAGAGGAGAGGAGGAGGAGAGGAGAGGAGGAGGAGAGGAGAGGAGAGGAGGGGAGAGGGAGAGGAGGAGGAGAGGGGGAGAGGAGAGAGAGAGGAGGAGCAGGGGGAGGAGGAGAAGAGGAGAGGGGAGAGGAGGAGAGGAGAGAGAGGATGAGAGAGGATGAGGGGAGGGAGAGAGGAGGGAGAGGAAGAGGAGAGGAGAGGGAGGAGAGGAGAGGAGAGGAGAGGAGAGGAGAGGAGAGGAGAGGAGAGGAGAGGAGAGGGGAGAGGAGAGGAGAGGAGAGGAGAGGAGAGGAGGAGAGGAGAGGAGAGGAGAGGGGAGAGGAGATGAGAGGAGAGGAGAGAGAGGAGAGGAGAGGAGGGGAGAGGAGAGGAGAGGGGAGAGAGGAGAGGAGCAGGGGGGAGAGAGGAGGAAGAGGGTAGGAGGAGAGAAGAGGAGAGGGAGGCGAGGAGAGGAGAGGAGAGAGAGAGGAGAGGAGAGGAGAGGAGAGGAGAGGAGAGGAGGAGAGGAGAGGAGAGGAGGAGAGGAGAGGAGAGGAGAGGAGAGGAGAGGGGAGGAGAGGGGAGAGAGGAGGAGCAGGGGGGGAGGAGAGGGAGAGGAGAGGAGAGGAGAGGAGAGAGGAGAGGAGAGGAGGAGAGGGAGAGGAGAGGAGAGGAGAGGAGAGGAGAGGAGAGGGGAGGAGGGGAGGGGAGGGGAGGGGAGGGGAGGGGAGGGGAGGGGAGGGGAGGGGAGGGGAGGAGAGGAGGGAGGGGAGGGGAGGGGAGGAGAGGAGAGGAAGGGAGAGGAGAGGGGAGGGGAGGGGAGGGGGAGGGGAGGGGAGGGGAGGGGAGGGGAGGGGAGGGGAGGGGAGGAGAGGAGAGGAGAGGGGAGAGGAGAGGAGAGGAGAGGAGAGGAGAGGAGAGGAGAGGAGAGGAGAGGAGAGGAGGAGACGAGAGGAGAGGAGAGGAGGAGAGGAGACGAGAGGAGATATTAGTGGAGCTGCGCTGCAGTAAAACTGTCCCCCACCAGTCAGACTGACCACTGACCACTACCAGGTGCACAACAGACATAAACTGTGGGTACAGGTGTCTCACAGGACTAAACTGTGGTACAGGTGTCTCACAGGACTAAACTGTGGGTACAGGTTGTCTCTGTGTGGCGTCCTTTACAGGCAGTGCACTACGGTGCGTCCTTCTCCGCCGTCGTTACTCCTCCTGCCATTTGTCCACCTGATGAACCAGCTTGAGGAAGGAGCGTTTGGAGATGGGTGTGTCTCGGTACATGGGCCAGCCCAGGAACTGGAACTGCTGCACCATTCGGTACCCGTCCTGGGGCTGGGGCGGACAAACAGGCCGCGTCAGGTTTCAGGTGTTGCACGTGAGCAGGAGAATGAGGGGAGGTGAAACGCACCCTGGCTGTGTTGTAGATCCTGAAGATGCGGCTGATGACGTCCTCCTCCAGGTCTGCAGGACACAAACTCCACCTGCAGGGAGCCCAGGCGATGGAGGCCGTTCTCGGGCCAGTACTGAGGACACAGCTGCAACACAACGGCACCCCAGCGGCGTCACGTGGAGCCTCCACCGTAACCACGACCAACAACCCTCACGGCTTTACTGACAACACTGAGCAGGCGTTCATGTGATTCCTCACAATTAGAGAATATGTAAAAATAACGAGAAAACTTTGGTCGTGTTGTTTCCTCCTGTTGGACCACAGCACAACAGTTCTTGTCATGGGGGTCCAAACAGGTTCCATAAAACCCTCCACTCCTCTCTTAGGTGGTTCTGACATCTAAACAGGAGATCCAGCAGGATCCAGTAGATCCTTCAGCTCCCAGTTTGGCTTCTGGAGAAAACTGATAAACTATTGATGCAGTTATTTATCCGGAGCTGAAGCAGCTGTAGCCTTAAGCTGCTGGGAGTGTGTGTGTGTGTGTGTGTGTGTGTGTGTGTGTGTGTGTGGCTGTGGCTGTGTGTGTGTGTGTGTGTGTGTGTGTGTGTGTGGGCTGTGGCTGTGTGTGTGTGTGTGTGTGTGTGCGTGTACCTGTGCTGGGTCCACATCATTCAGCAGACAATGGAGGTACAGTGGTAATCAAGCACCAGACGCCAGAAGTCTTTCACCGTGTTTGGCAAAGGATGCTGGGTAACGATGAACGCCGATGGCTGTTTGTAGCTCTGCAGCGGTTTTAAACACCACTTCAGTCACACACATGAGGGTGCCACCCCCCCCCCGCCCCCCCGCCCCCCCCCCCGCTGGGGCCTCCTGGGGGAGCGCACCTGCTTACAAACGCTTTAAACATGAGTGGTCCCCTCCCGGTGGGCGTGGTTGTGTGTGGGGCGTGGTTGTATGTGTATGTGTTTGTATGTGTGTGCGCACATGTGGGCGTGGTTATGTTCATGGAGGCGTGGTTATGTGTATGTGGGCGTGGTCACGTGTGTGAGTGTGTGTGCGTGGGCGCCGTACGTCCATCAGCGCAGCGTTTGATGTAGTTGGAGCTCTCTCCATCGATGGTGATGAGGAAGGGCAGGCAGCGGTCTCTGGAGGCAGCACGTCCATGCAGCGGTTCTTCTCGTGGTTCCTGGGCAGCAGGGCGATGCTGGCAGTCCTCCACCCGCAGGTGGGCGTCACCATGTTCAGAGTCTAACACACAGATCACCGACCTCATTAGTGGCTCGTCTCATTAGTGGCGTCTAATCAACGAGCAGCGAGGGGAAGTGACGACGGCGTTACCCTGAACTCCTCTTTGATCTGGCTGGAGTTGGTCTGAGGATCCAGACGGTTCATCTCGTAGTAAACGGATCTCAGCTGATTGCTGGAACTGCGTGTGTCACCACAGAGACACGCCTCCAGCTGGCGTCATGGATGAAGACATACTGCTCCTGTTGGACAGTTCGGGTGAGAGACCAAGAGACGAAGACAAACGTGAAAAACGTCACATTTGGTTGAAGCGTGGTTGACGTCCGAGGGACGTTCGAGGGACGTTCGAGGGACGTCGAGGACGTTCGAGGACGTTTTGAAGGACCGTTCGAGGGACGTTCGAGGGACGTTCGAGGGACGTTCGAGGCCGTTTTGCAGGGACGTTCGAGGGACGTCGAGGGACGTTGAAGGACGTCGAGGACGTTCGATGCCTCAGGTTTGGTTTTTTTCTCTAGATTCTTTTTAGCATCTTTGGTCAACTGTCCTGTAATTCTGTGATATTAATTATTCTCTCTGATTAATCCTTGATAAAGACTTCACGCTAACGGCGGCCGTTACCTCCGTCTGGACCATGTTCCACCCGCCGTGCTCTCAAGCTCTCGAACGCAGTTGTAGATGTCCACCACACCCTCTCTGTCCGCCATGTCCAACATGATGTCAATGACGATGAAACATCCGGTACGTCCAGCCCCCGCACTGACACACACACACAACACACACACACACACACACACACACACACACACACACACACACACACACACATTAAAACATGTAAAACCTTCCACCAACGTGATTAATCAGACGACAGGTTGATCAGGTGATCAGCACACCTGCAGTGGACCACTGTAGGGCCGGCGGTGGGCGGAAGTCTTGGTTTTGACACAGCGGTATGAAGCCCAGCAGGCCCGGTGGCGTGAAGCGGCACGCCGTGATCGGGCCAACCGGTGAAGTGAAACTGTCGGATCTCCCTGATCTCTGCCACAGCCCTCTGAAACACACACACACACACACACACCACACACACACACACACACACACACACACACACCACACACACCGCACACACAACCCACACACAGCACGCCCGCACGCCCGCACGCACGCACGCACGCACGCGCACCCACGCACACACGCACACACACACACACACACACACACACACGTTTAAGTTACAGCCGGTTGAGGACACCCAGAGTTGTGCGTTATAGTTTACACAGGCAGCAGAACACAGAAGCTTTCCTGACGATCCAGAACGTCACAAACTTTAACGAGCTTCTTCTTGGCTCATTATCAGCGACTCGAACAATTTCATTAAAAAATTCCGCCAGTCTGAGTTATTTATGAACAAACAAACAAATGGCGTGCAGTCACATGATCGCCTCTCGAGAGGACGTAAAGTGGTGAAAACATTTAAAAAGTGAGTTATAACAAAATGATCAATGTGAGAAAGCCGTGTGTGTGCACGTTTGTGCGTGTGCGCGTGCACGTTACCTTCTCCTACAGCAAAGGTCCGGATCACCATACTCTGACAGCAGCTGAGTCTCTATTAGCGTCACTTTCATGTCACCATAGATCTCCGTGTCATCGGGCCAGTACTTACAGCACTTCACCTACACACACACACACACACACACACACATACACACACACCACACACACACACACACATTGCATTAAAGTCCCTCACCACACAGAAACAAACAGAAGTTGCTGATATTAAATTCTCATTAGAGGCTCCGCCCTCTTCGTTAAATGCTAATTAGCACGTTAATCACGCAGTAACATGGCAATACAGGTGCATTTGTGTGGAATCTGTAACTCTGTCTGTGTCTGCGAGTGTGTGTGAGCCACAGAGAGGTGACCTTTTCCACCATCTCCATGCGTGTCCTGGAGACAGATTCCTGCTGCCTCCTGGGTAATGAGAGCCGTGCATGCCCGCGTGCGCATGTGATCCCAGGTTAAATCAGCGGGTTCAGGGGCAAAAACACCTTTTCATTCACATTAGTGTCTGAGCAGGAAACATCCTTCTAACAGCAGAACCACACAAAAATGGAGTTTCTGCTGTCGGTGGGCTGGACTGTTAATACCGTCCAGCAGGGGGCGGTAGTAGAGGGCAGCGCAAAGGACGAGGACGCGTCAAAGCTGATGGTGAAGATCGGGATAAAATGAGGATGAAGAAAATGAAGACAGGATAAGACAATATGACCGTGGAGGTAAAGAGGAATAAAACTGCATTCACGGTTTGGCCAACTAAGAATTAACAGAAACTGGGGATGTGACAGATGCACTCTGGGAAATAGAGTCCCAGACTTAATCAGACAAGTAAATGGAACCAGATGGTCACAACAATCAGTGTTGGTGTGTGTCTGTGTGTGTTTGTCTGTATGTGGACTCACCCTGCCCACCTCCACCAGGTTGGTTACCATGACAATGGCTGCAGTGTTTTCCTGCCAAACCATCCGCCAGAAATCATACACAGTCTCTTGCATGGGACCTGAACAACACACACACACACACACATGCACGCACGCATGCACGCACACGTACACACACATGCACGCACGCACCACACACACAACACACACACGTCAAACAAACACAGTCAACTTTGAGCAGGCCAATTACAAATAAAATAATAATATGATAATGGTAATATTGTCCTCAAATGTTTTGACAGCAAGAACACACAAACACGCATCCGCGCACACACGCACGCACACACACACACACACACACACTATTCGTAAGCCCAAAGACTGTTGGATGGTTTTGCATCAGCAACATGGATTTTTTCAGACACGTCCAGACATCACACACACGTCAGATCGTGTCGTTCTTCCTTTAAACAACAGATGCGCCATTATGACGGTGCAACATTTGTTGATGGAACGGACACCTCAGAACTAACTTCTGTGTGTGTGTGTGTGTGTGAGTGTGTGTGTGTGTGTGTGTGTGTGTGTGTGTGTGTGTGTGTGTGTGCGTGTGTGTGTGTGTGGTGTGTGAGAGAGAGAGAGAGAGAGAGAGAGAGAGAGGTCGTCCTACCTTGTGTCGCAATGTAGTGGTTTGGTCGGTGGTAACCCTGGAAAGAAGAGGCAGATGTTGCTCCCTGGACGCTACAGTACAGCTGTGTGGTGTGTGGTGTGTGTGGTGCGTGTGTGTGTGGCGTGTGTGTGTGCGTGTGTGTGTTTCCGCTCACGTCGATGTAGTTAGCATTGATGTAGTCGGAGCCATTCTCTCCATCTGAGGCTGCAGACGCACGCGAGAGTGGTCATCTGGAGAAGAACACACAGTCACACAGTGTTAATGGGATGTTTGTTGTCATGGAGATACCGAACATAATCACCTCTAATTATTCCCCGTCGAATAAACAGTCCTAAATGAATTAATAATGGCTTCATTAATATTATTTACCCGAAACATAAACAAACTGAATGTATGAAACACGAGTGTGTATGTGTATGTGTGTGTGTGTGTGTGTGTGTGTGTGTGTGTGTGTGTGTGTGTGTGTGTGTGTGTACAGGTGATTAGGTCTGAACACTGACGATCACCAACGTACAGGCGATGATGTTTCCGTAGCGATTTTTCATGCGGTTCTCGTCCTTTTTGGCTGAATCCCAGGGCGCCGACTGTCCCTCGAAAAAACTCTAAAACAGAGAGTTGAAATGGTGGTGGAATCATGAAAACGGAGCCCGAGACTCCAGCCGTCCCCGTCTGTCCCCGTCTGTCTCCGTCTGTCCCCCGTCTGTCCCCGTCTGTCTCCGTCTGTCCCCCGTCTGTCTCCCGTCTGTCCCCGTCTGTCCCCGTCTGTCTCCGTCTGTCCCCGTCTGTCTCCCGTCTGTCCCCGTCTGTCTCCGTCTGTCCCCCCGTCTGTCTCCCGTCTGTCCCCGTCTGTCCCCGTCTGTCTCCGTCTGTCCCCGTCTGTCCCCGTCTGTCCCCGTCTGTCCCCGTCTGTCCCCGTTGTCCCCCGTCTGTGTCCCGTCTGTCCCCGTCTGTCCCCCGTCTGTCCCCGTCTGTCCCCCGTCTGTCCCCGTCTGTCTCCGTCTGTCTCCCGTCTGTCCCCCGTCTGTCTCCCGTCTGTCTCCCGTCTGTCCCCGCTGTCCCCCGTCTGTCTCCCGTCTGTCCTCCGTCTGTTCCCGTCTGTCCCCCGTCTGTCTCCGTCTGTCCCCGTCTGTCCCCGTCTGTCTCCCGTCTGTCCCCGTCTGTCCCCGTCTCTCGTCTGTCCCCCGTCTGTCTCCCGTCTGTCTCCCGTCTGTCTCCGTCTGTCCCCCGTCTGTCCCCGTCTGTCCCCCGTCTGTCTCCCGTCTGTCCCCTGTCCTCAAACAACGGCCCTTAAACTGAAGCTTTCTGCCCTAAATGTCTTTATGAGGACTCACTGACGTAATGGGGGGGGGGGGGGGGGGGGGTACAACTGGAGCCATACAAAGACTTTTGATGTGGTAAAGACCACAGACAGGCAGACAGACAGACAGGCAGACAGACAGACAGGCAGACAGACAGACAAGCTAGCAGACAGACAGCAGACAGACAGACAGACAGACAGGCAGGCAGACAGACAGACAGGCAGGCAGACAGGCAGGCAGACAGACAGACAAGCTAGCAGACAGACAGGCAGACAGACAGGCAGGCAGACAGACAGATAGGCAGGCAGACAGACAGGCAGACAGACAGAGAGGCAGACAGACAGGCAGACAGACAGACAGGCAGACAGAGATAGGCAGGCAGGACAGACAGGCAGACAGACAGAGAGGCAGACAGGACAGGCAGGCAGACAGACAGACAGACAGACAGACAGGCAGACAGACAGAGAGCAGACAGACAGACAGACA
This sequence comes from Takifugu rubripes, assembly GCF_901000725.2. Lineage (NCBI taxonomy): Eukaryota > Metazoa > Chordata > Actinopteri > Tetraodontiformes > Tetraodontidae > Takifugu > Takifugu rubripes. Next base: position 11,845,213 of record NC_042294.1, on the reverse strand, counting down.
GAGAGACAGATAGGCAGACAGACAGACAGACAGACAGAGAGACAGACAGACAGGCAGACAGACAGAACTCTTTAACATCTTTAAAAACCACCACAACAAGGGCAGCAGTGGCTCCCTGAGGTCACGTGACATCACCTGAGTCACATGACTGTTAATGAGAAGGTTCTCACCTCGTTCAGCTGTCCGACCGTTAATAGGAAGAGAAGCATGAAGGAAGACAACAACCATCAACTGAGATGGGGCCAGGGATTATCAGGGATCAATCACAGATCAATACTACATCCATACAGGATCCATTTGTGTCCATGACGCTGTAACCACATATTAGGGTTGTTTTGGGGAAACTATACATCTATTTATTGGAAAAACATAATGGTATATGAAGGAGGGATGGAACATGACACACACCGTTAAAGTGTGTGTCTGCGTGCACTAAGTATGTATAATGGATTAGCCCCGAGGGCAAACACACACACACACACACACACACACACACACACACACACACACACACGCAACACACACACACACACACGCGCACACACACACACACACACACTTACATACATACATTATAGATCTTCCCTCCAGCTAATTGGCAAAACAGAGAATCTGTTGTGAGAATGTGTGTGTGAGAGTGTGTGTGAGAGTGAGTGTGTGTGCGAGTGTGTGTGTGAGAGTGTGTGTGAGAGTGAGTGTGTGTGCGAGTGTGTGTGTGTGAGAGTGTGTGTTCAGGTAAGTAACATCCATTAGTAACTTCTGTTACTGGTGAAAATGAATGAAAGAACGAATGTGGCGACTCGACACTCACACACACACACACACACACACACACACACACACACACAACTCACACACTCCCACACACACACTCAGGCCTGGTGTCACTGCCGTGCACACTCGGGCGTCCAGACGAGCGCTGGGCTGCTCCACGCTCACGTCCGGCCCTGCTGATCAGAAACATCAGCAGTTCCCTGAGTTCCCCCGTTTCCAGAATAAATAACAGTGTGAATCAATAATGAAAGAGACGCTGGGGGCGGCGCGCTCTATTTTCTGGCAGGTTTAGTGTAAAAGATGAATGTGCTGCTCAAAACGAGATGATGATAAAACCGAACTTTTGTGTTTGACTCATGTTTAAATAAAGTTTCAGTCAAATAACAGCAGCACTCCGACTGTCGCAGTATAGCTGAACGCAGCCGGAGCCTAAACGGAGCTAATTTTAGATCCAGATCTACAACTGCTGGCTGCTCTGCCCCCCCACCACAGGAGCAGACCTGGCTTCCATAACGCCACCAGGCCACGCCCCCCCACGGGAGCAGACCTGGCTTCCATAACGCCACCAGGCCCCGCCCCCCCACAACAGGAGCAGAGCGGGCTTCCATAACGCCACCACGCCCCCCCCACGGGAGCAGACCTGGCTTCCATAACGCCATCAGGCCACGCCCCCACCACAGGAGCAGACTGGCTTCCAAACGCCACCACGCCCCCCCCACGGGAGCAGACTGGCTTCCATAACGGGCCCCGCCCCCTCACTACAGGAGCAGACCTGGCTTCCACCACGCCACCAAGCCCCGCCCCCCCCCGCCACGGGAGCAGACCTGGCTTCCATAATGCCACCAGGCCCCGCCCCCCCCCCACCAACGGGAGCAGACCTGGCTTCCACCACGCCCCCCCCCCCACGGGAGCAGACCTGGCTTCCACCACGCCCCCCCTCACCTCGTACTCCACCACTCCCCCCTCACCACGCCCCCCCTCACTCGTACTCACCACGCCCCCCTCACCTCGTACTCCACCACGCCCCCCCTCACCACGCCCCCCCTCACCTCGTACTCCACCACGCCCCCCTCACCTCGTACTCCACCACTCACCCCCTCACCACGCCCCCCCTCACCTCGTACTCCACCACCCCCCCTCACCTCGTACTCCACCACGCCCCCCCCCTACCTCGTACTCCACCACGCCCCCCTCACCTCTACTTTCCTTGAAGCCGTAGCCTTCCGCACACTTCATCTGCGTGATGTGCTGCAGCAGGTCGGCCACGCGGATGGCCGGGTGCAGCTGCCCCGTCTGGTACGGCACCACCTCCCGCTCGGCCTCCCGCTGCTTGTAGTGGGACTGGACCAGGCTGCTGGTCTCACTGGTCATGGTGTGGCTGTCGTCTGGAAGCAGAGGAGGAGGAGGAGGTGAAGGGCGTGATTCTGGCATCGGTCAGGTGACCGCACACTAACTACGGCCTCATGTGACACCAAACAAAGATGGCGGCAGTGACTCCACTTCCTGATTGGTCCCTGTCGATTTTTGCCATCAGCGATGTTCCCAGGCTGAACGGAGCTGGGGGCGTCTGGATGCAAGTTACCATCAGACCGACACCCCGACCATCGGGAACAATGTCAGGACAAGAAAAGTCTGATTTGGGACCAGCCGCTAACAGCTGTGCTGCTGATACTGGAATCAGCCACTAGGGGGCGATCAGGACGTTTGTCGGCCATCTTTGCCATCCCAGTAAATGTATGGAACATGCAGTGACAGTTATAGCTCCTGTAAAGACAGGAAGTCAAAGGATAAAACAAAAACTCAACCGTACCACAATGAAATCTAGTTCACGTAACTGGTTTCCCATGACGACACACATCACATGACATCAAATCACATGATTGGAGGAGGATTGTGACTGGCACTAGTTTGTTTTCACACTGCTTCCATAGCAACCACCAATCAATAAGCTGGTCGAATGCGTTTGAAAGTTTCGAGTGGAACGTTACGGGTGAACTCTGAAGTAACAGTGTGAAAAGAACAGGTGGCTCAAGCGTCACACAACAGTCCAGGACGTTGGGAAACACCTGCGCTCGACTGTCTATCTGTGCTTATTGGCTGGCCCTGGAGCTGCTGGACCAATCAGAAACCTTCTGTTCAAAACAGCCCAACCAGTCACAGTGAGGGCGAGGAGATGGAGGCGTGAGAGACGGCGGCGGCACGGCCGGGACGCACATCACAACCAATCACAGAGAGCGCTGAGCAGTGCTGGGAGCTGATGGTTGAAGGTGGAATGGGGAGGACGGGGAGGGGTGTTAATGACGTCTAATAAAAAGTGATGGTGACATCAGAATGGGGGAGGGTGGGCCATGCACCCCCCAAAATATGATCCCCAACCTCAAACGTAACAACTTACCATTAATGGGCACTTTACACAGAGAAAGAGAGGAGAGAAGAAGAAAGAGGAAACAAGGTATAATCAACAAGTTTAGCTTTAGTTTTACACTAACACACAGCTAATATGAGCTAGACATGACTAAGGCCTCCAGACTAGTGCTGCTTAACGAGCTCTGCAGCTCAACTAACTGGTTTGGTGACCTGAGCGTGAGGAGAGAGGACAAACTGACCTTTGACCTTTAGAGTTTAGCCTAGCAGCAACCCACTGCATCACTTAATATCTGCTGCTTAGCTTAAGCGCCAGGGTGAAGGAATAAAGGTTTGCTGTGTAAAAAAGTGCCTTTCAAAATATCAAGAATATGCTAAAGAAATGGAGGCTAACCGTTAGCGGTTCTGGGTCTGAGCCACGTTCTACAGAGGTCACATGACCCAACAAAAGCTGGAGCAAACCTGAGGAACAGGACAAACATTTCTACTAGATCCACAACGAGTTCACGACACGAGAGGAGGGCGAGCTGGTGTCACAGAACAATCCGGAACGCTACCGGGTCGGATCCATGCAGAGGTCAGAGGTCACAGACAAATGTGAGGTCAACACCACACGCAGGGAGGTGGTGGATGCGGTGATGGAGTGAAGCCTACAGTCGATTCCAAAGGAAATCATTCAAAATAAGGCAAACCGGTGGAATGAACAAAAGGAGAAAGATTTAAAAAAAATCAAACGCGTAAAGTTACAAAAACACAAGACTGCGCGAGAAGCAAGCAGAGATGGATGGACAAGTTCATTCTCTCATTCTGGTTCTTCATCTGCCTCTTTTCCTCTCTCTCTGTCCACCTCCGCTCTCCTTTCACTTCCTGTATCTCGTTTACCTTCTGTCCAAAAAAACCACACAGCAGAAGCAAAACAAGCAAAGGAGCCTCACCCAGGATGGCCGTCGGGACGAAGGGGTCTGATATCAGCAGCAGAGGAGGAGGAGGAGGAGGAGGAGGAGGAGGAGGAGGAGGAGGAGGAGAAGGAGGAGAAAGTGAGTGAAGGAAATATTGAAAGACAAGAAGGTCAGAACATGCAGAGCATTTGACAGTGAATCAGCAGAGCCACACACAGCTGGGCGCTGCTCTCCATCAGGGCTGGAAACGACCTCCTGTCCACCTCAGCATGGACTGATGGTCCGGGGTCCGGTGCTGCTCGTTACCAGCTCCACGTTTCTTGGTCGGTTTACACTTCTTTGGGTGTCCACATTCTAATTTGGACCTATTTTGCCCAACAACATCCACTCAGATGGAGAGTTCCTCTGCTGGGTGTCAGATCAGGAACATGGCTGTTACCTGAACTGTTCCTACAGACTCTGGTGGCAACGAGGCACCAATTAAAGCTCCTGAGAGGCTGCCGCTAACAACAGGAGCAGGAAGCAGAGAGAGAGGTGCTGTGGGGGTACCTGGGTAATAGGAGGTGGGAACTGTGGTGCTGATGGTGTTGGTCTTCAGGGAGAAGGAGGATGGAGACGAAATAGCTGCACGCAAACATCAGAATGGTTATTTATTACCATCGTTGCAGATGATGCATTAATGATAACGCGTGTGTGCGTGCGCTCACTGTGTCCATTGAGGGTGTGTGTGTGCGTGTCCACCATGGTGGTGTGTTGGCTGCTGGTGACCATCAGAGTCATTCCTGTCTGGAGCTCAGAGTTTCCTTCCTTTCTTCGCCAACTTCCTGATGAGATAAAACACAAGTGTTTGTGTTGACCTCCTCGCTAGTTTAGTCAATATGGGCTTCACTTCCTGCTACCAGGAACCAAATATTAAGATACTGGAGAAGAAAAAGTTAGCTCAGCGTGTGTGTGTGGGTGTGTGTGGTGTGTGTGTGTCCATTTCACCCGCTGCAGAGGAGAAAGTAGCATCTTTAAAAACATCCTTTCAACCTCTCATACGTCCCTGTACCATCACGCACAGTCTAATGCACGACAGCACAGACACAGATGCCCACAACCACACACACAACCACACACACACACACACACAACCACACACACACACACACACACAGGTTGTCTTAAAAGCTTGATGATATTTTCTCTCTTTCCATTCCGAGTGTTGATAAAAAGAAATCCATTGTCCAATTACACACGCGCACACACACACGCACGCACACACACACACACACACACGCACGCACACACACACACACACACAGTGTGGAAAGTTTAAACCTGACCTGAAAATGGAAAATAAAAAATGAAATATAAATATAAGAACAGTCTGAAAAACAAGACATCAGAGAACCCTGCTCTTCTGCGTGTGTGTGTGTGTGGGTGTGTGTGTGTGTGTGTGTGTGTGTGTGTAAGGGTCAACATGAAGGATGGTGAAAGCAGCCTGAGGCGCTGCTGCCCTCCTCCCCCACATGTCACTTATTTCTTCTTCTGTGATTCAGACATAAACCTGTAGACTTCTGCAACCCTCTCAGCCTGAGGAACATCTGCAGGAGAAGCAACACACAACCAGCCGACGTGTCAACAAACCTCAGCGCCCGTTTGTCGTTCGGAGCAACGCGGTCACGCGTTTGCGGTTCTGCTGCATTGCTGTAAAAACATCAAACCACAACGCGAGACTCTCTCTCCGTCCTCTCTCAGACTCAGAAGGTAAGCTGCCATGATGGAGAACATTGTGTGTCCATCACACACAGGTGTGAGACTGTGTGAGACCACCACACGTCTTTCAGACTGCAAATCAAAACACCCGTCCTTGGAAAAAAGACTTCATTAGAGAGCCAGTTGGTAAATACCTGATGGAGATCAGAGCTCCATCGCCTAGACCACTGCACGCACACACACACACACACACACGCACACACACACACGCACACACTTTACATAAATGTGTGTCTCTGTAGCCTGAAGCCATTCAGCTTGAGGCGAGTCAGGAAAAAAAACACAAAGAAAAAAAACTGCTTTCATCTAAATTTCTCTCTTATCGTTGATGTTCTGCAAATACATGAGCTTTTCTGTGTGTGTGTGTGTGTGTGTGCGTGTGTGTGCGTGCATGTTTGTGTGCCTGTAAATGAATGTGTGTGCTATCCAGTGGGAAGTGTGTTTGATGTTGCAGAGTAAAGTTGGTCCATGTGCAGTTTAATGACGATTACTGAATCTGCTCCATTATTAATTTTCCTGGTGGGTGTGTGTGTGTGTCTGTGTGTGTGTGTATTCCAGTCCGAGCCGCCCGTGTGGTGCTGACTTGCCCCGTCCACCAGCCGGGCTCAGATGGACCTCCAGATGACCTCAGAACTCCCCTGAGCATCACGCAGATGCTGAAAATGAGGCTGCCGGGCCAAAACCCAGCACACCGACCCAGACTGCTCATGGAGGTGGTGTGGGTGTGTGTGTGGTGTGTGTGTGTGTCTCACCGTTTCTTCATGAGCAGAACGACCCGAGGAAGATGATGATGAAGAGCAGGATGGCGGCGCTGGAGCCGGCGATTTTCACCGTGTGGTCCGACTGTTTCTCCTGCTCTGGTTCCGGCTGCCGGGTCGCTGCTCCTGGAAGCACAACGTGAACATGAACTAACCCATGCTAACCGTTAGCCACTGCTGGAGCTAAGCTAGCAGGTGAGCTCACGTCTGCTGCTTTGATCTCTGCTTTGATCCACATCTGGCATGAAACCCTCCAGGAGGGCGCTCCTGAGAGGCACCTGAACCATCTCCCTTTGCCACCAGGAGCCTCGTCCAGGTCTCCAGTTTAGGACAGAACTGACCAGTCTAACCAGTATGATGATGAAGACCCCTCCCTCCCCCAGTATAACCAGTATAACCAGTATGACCAGTATAACCAGTATGATCAGGCTAACCAGTCTAGCCAGTATGATCAGTATGATCAGTCTAATCGGCCTGGCCAGTCTAACCAGTCTAACCAGTCTAACCAGTCTAACCAGTATAACCAGTATGATCAGTCTAACCAGTCTAACCAGTCTGACTAGTCTAACCAGTCTAACCAGTCTAGCTGCTGACCAGGAGTAAACCTGCAGCAGATTTAAACTGGTTTAAACTGGTTTCCAGTTTAAATCTGCTGCCATTTAGTTTCTCTGATGCCTCCTCAAGGTCAGACGTGTCACCAGCGACCTTTCTTCATCGTTTCATCATCGTCATCCTCCCTCACGGGCAGTTTAAAGGCTATTGAAACACCACTTTGAAGATTTCTGTTTTTGTGGTGTTTCTGGTTGTTTGTGTATGAGTGAATAGGAGAGAGAGAGAAGGGGGAGAGAGAGGGGGAGGGGGAGAGGGGGAGGGAGAGGGGGGAGGGGGGAGGGAAGAATGGGAGAGAGAGGGGGGGAAGAGGGGGAGAGACAGTGGGAGGAAGAGAGAGAGGGGGGGAAAGAGGGGGAGGGAGGAATGGGAGAGAGGGGGGAGAGGGGGGGAGAGAGGGAGAGAGAGGGAGGGAGGAATGGGGAGAGAGAGGGGGGGAAAGGGGGGAGAGACAGTGGGAGGAAGAGAGAGAGGGGGAGAGAGGGGGAGGGAGGAATGGGAGAGAGAGGGGGGGAGAGGGGGAGGGAGGAATGGGAGAGGGGGGGAGAGGGGGGGAGAGAGGGAGGGAGGAATGGGGAGAGAGAGGGGGGGAAAGGGGGGAGAGACAGAGGGAGAGAGAGAGAGAGAGGGGGGAGAGGGGGAGGGAGGAAGGAATGGGAGAGAGAGGGGGAGAGAGGGGGAGAGCAACAAAAGAGTTGTTCTTATATGAAAGTGAAAGAGTTTCAGGGCTGCAGGCAGTCATGATGAGTAGGAGATTTGTGTGTGTGTGTGTGTGTGTGTGTGTGTGTGTGGTGTGTGTGTGTGTGGTGTGTGTGTGCACCACTTGTCACACCTTCACACACATGTACCAGTGTGAGCCCAAATTGAAACAAATGTTCTAATGTTTTCATGGCGGCAGCGAGTGGCTTCACGCCGCACGTGATCGATGGGCGGACATATTGATTATGTCTGATCCTCCAGATCGATCAGCGGATCGATCAGCGGATCGATCAGCGGATCGATCAGCGGATCGATCAGCGGATCGATCAGCGGTGAACAACGCCGGTGGCTAACCTGTTAGCTGCTTGTTGCCAGCCGCCGGCACGATGCGAACGTACGGCGTTGTGAGCTGAGTGATGATTATAGCGGCTGCTCATCCAGGAGGGCATGCAGGGGAGAGAGAGACAGGCAGAGAGAGAGACAGGCAGAGAGAGAGACAGGCAGAGAGAGAGACAGGCAGAGAGAGCGAGACAGGCAGAGAGAGAGCGACAGTCCTGAAACAGTCGTATTAGTGTCGTGCACAACCGGTCAGTCAATCAGGCAGAAACAGCAGCAGGCAGAAAGAAGAGAAGAGTTTAAGGCCGAGTCTCTCTTAGCTCACGTGTAAATCTACCGATCTATTGACCACCCTGAGCAACGTTACATGTATCAATCAATAAATATTCAGATAAATCAATAAATATTTGTGTGAGCAGGGCTGCGTGTTAACACACACGGTCGACACCCGACCGGTGCTCAGGTTACACTCACTCTTGGCCAGGCACCTTCAGCCGGCGTCTGCTGTCGTTAGCCGCAGAACGGTGCTCAAAAACTAATTAAAGTCACTACAGTCACGCACTGTGTGGTGTTTGTGTGTGGTGTGGTGTGTGTGGTAAACCTACATGTCCATCAAGGGACATACTAATGTTTTAGCTGGTTTAGCCGCAGTGCTAAAAGCTCTCTGGACACTCATACTAAAACTGTGAGCTGTGCAGTGTTAGCATAGCATTCTGCTGTGTGTGTTTGATCTGTTTGTGTCTGTAAATGTCAGAATAAAGACGGCTATCAGGGGAGAGGCTTCCATCTGTTAAAGTTGGTAAATGTTAGCATAGAACGTTAACGGCTATTGGTTTAAACGTGCAGATTAAATAGAGCCACTAGGCCGCTGTTAGCATGATTTCCATTGGCTGTGCTTCCTTTTGGCTTTGATTTTTAAAATTATTTTAAAATTGTTTAATCTCTTTACGGCTTTAACCCACATTATCTGTCCAAGCAACAAAGTAGCAACGCTAAAGGCTAACATTAGAGAGATAACAACACCAACAACACACAAGTGACATTTCAAAACAAATGTAATTTTGTAATTCTTCAAAATAAAATCCACATCCGCTCACCTTTAGTGGCCACACGCACACACTCGATCTTAGTCTCCTGGAAGAGAGAATGAAACAAATTAGTATCCTGTCAGGTCTAATGCTAACACATTAGCTACCACACACACACACACACACACACATGCACATGCACATGCACAGATGCACACACACAGAAGGAAAATGGCTGTGGATCATTGCCTCTGGTGGCATTTAACAACACACACAGACACACAAACAGAAGGAAAAGGGCTTTGGATCAGTGCCTCTGATGGGATTTTAACAACAACACTAACAAAGACACGTGCGCACACAGACACACGTGCACACACAGTCATACAGACACATGCAGACACGACTGCTGCTATCTTATCCAACATCATCAAACTGTCAGTGACGAACAGCCAGAACGGGAGCGTGAAAATGGAGTTTGTGTCCTCGGAAGCTCAGGTGTCCCACAGGGGAGGGCGCTCAGGTGTGTTACCTGCCCACGGGGGAACTTACTCCATTAGCGGTGCTGACAGCCTGATAGTAAATCCCATAACTTTTATGAGGCAGCAGAGGAGCATTCAGTAGCCACTGTAGGTGCGGTTGTCACCTGAAAACACAAAAAGGACTGACTGAGCGTCTGTCTGTCTGTCGTTCTGTGTGACCGACCCCGCCCGACCGACGACACGACCCCGACCGACCCGACGACTGACTGACTGACCCACGCAGAAGGGCACGGCCCCCTTCAGCTCACTGGTAGGCAGCTCGGCACTGAAGTAGTACTGTGAGTCCAGCAGTGTGGCGTTCTGGAAGTGGACCGGAACTGGATAGCAGGGCAGGATCTCTGCAGTACCCTTCCTCAGCCTGCGGGGGCGCTCCTCTTCCACCACCACCTGGTATTTACTTCATAAAGACAGAAGAAGTTTAGATTTGTAGGAAGTGGAGTGAAAGCAAAGATGGCTGGAGGAGTGGCAACAAGCCCCCAACAGTAATAATCCGATATTTCAGATATTTATCATCTGGCGCAGGTGAGCAGAACTCCGTGCACGGAGCTCGCTGGGCCCCGTCTGATTCACCTTTACACAAAGGTGATGTGTGTCACCTGCATCACTCAGCTCCATGCTCACTAACGCGCGCCGGTGTGTGTGTGTGGTAGAGTGAGGACCTTTTTGGAGACCCTGTATTTCCGCTGCCACATCGGCTAAATAATGCCGTTTGGTGCGTTTCCATTGGGAAAGGTGTGTATCACCTGTGCTCTCTGTGTTCCTCATGTTCCTGTCACATTCCTGCTGAGCCCAGTGAGCTCAGACTGAGCCTGAAGATCTACAGCAGCAGCAACCTCTGGAACCGAAGCAATAACCATCTATTTTCCTCAGTGGGGTTATTAGTTGCTGCTGCTGGTTGCATAGGAACAGGACGAACCTTCAGTGACAGTCTGCGTTGATCTCCGTCCACGAGTCCTAAATGGCTCGTGAACTGAGATCCACCTCGGACCCCATCAATCCAGTAGAGAAGGGTCGTCTGTGGTTCTGTACTGAACAGTGGCTGAACAGCCACCCAGGGTCCAGCCTCCTCCACCCAGGAAGCATCGGCCTCCTCCACCCAGGAAGCATCGGCCTCCTCCACCCAGGAAGCACCGGCCTCCTCCACCCAGCATCGGCCTCCTCCACCCAGGAAGCACCGGCCTCCTCCACCCAGGAAGCATCGGCCTCCTCACCCAGGAAGCATCCACCTCCTCCACCCAGGAAGCATCGGCCTCCACCCAGGAAGCATCCACCTCCTCCACCCAGGAAGCATCGGCCTCCTCCACCCAGGAAGCATCCACCTCCTCCACCCAGGAAGCATCGGCCTCCTCCACCCAGGAAGCATCCACCTCCTCCACCCAGGAAGCATCCGCCTCCTCCACCCAGGAAGCATCGGCCTCCTCCACCCAGGAAGCATCGGCCTCCTCCACCAGGAAACCACCTCCTCCACCCAGGAAGCATCCACCTCTCCACCCAGGAAGCATCGGCCTCCTCCACCCAGGGTCCGGCCTCCTCCACCCAGGAAGCATCGGCCTCCTCCACCCAGGAAGCATCGGCCTCCTCCACCCAGGAAGCATCCGCCTCCTCCACCAGGAAGCATCGGCCTCCTCCACCCAGGAAGCATCCGCCTCCCCACCCAGGAAGCATCGGCCTCCTCCACCCAGGGTCCGGCCTCCTCACCCAGGAAGCATCGGCCTCCTCCACCCAGGAAGCATCGGCCTCCTCCACCCAGGAAGCATCGGCCTCCTCCACCCAGGAAGCATCGCCTCCTCCACCCAGGAAGCATCGGCCTCCTCCACCCAGGAAGCATCGGCCTCCTCCACCCAGGAAGCATCCGCCTCCTCCACCCAGGAAGCATCCGCCTCCACCAGGAAGCATCGGCCTCCTCCACCCAGGGTCCGGCCTCCTCCACCCAGGAAGCATCGGCCTCCTCCACCCAGGAAGCATCCACCTCCTCCACCCAGGAAGCATCGGCCTCCTCCACCCAGGAAGCATCCACCTCCTCCACCCAGGAAGCATCCGCCTCCTCCACCCAGGAAGCATCGGCCTCCTCCACCAGGAAGCATCGGCCTCCTCCACCCAGGGTCCGGCCTCCTCCACCCAGGGTCCGGCCTCCTCCACCCAGGAAGCATCCACCTCCTCCACCCAGGAAGCATCGGCCTCTCCACCCAGGAAGCATCCACCTCCTCCACCCAGGAAGCATCCACCTCCTCCACCCAGGAAGCATCCACCTCCTCCACCCAGGAAGCATCGGCCTCCTCCACCCAGGGTCCGGCCTCCTCACCCAGGAAGCATCCGCCTCCTCACCCCAGGAAGCATCCGCCTCCTCCACCCAGGAAGATCCGCCTCCTCCACCCAGGGTCCGGCCTCCTCCACCCAGGAAGCATCCGCCTCCTCCACCCAGGAAGCATCGGCCTCCTCCACCCAGGGTCCGGCCTCCTCCACCCAGGAAGCATCCGCCTCCTCCACCCAGGAAGCATCCGCCTCCTCCACCCAGGAAGCATCCGCCTCCACCCAGGAAGCATCCGCCTCCTCCACCCAGGGTCCGGCCTCCTCCACCCAGGAAGCATCGGCCTCCTCCACCCAGGAAGCATCCACCTCCTCCACCCAGGAAGCATCCGCCTCTCCACCCAGGGTCCGGCCTCCTCCACCCAGGAAGCATCCGCCTCCTCCACCCAGGAAGCATCCGCCTCCTCCACCCAGCATCGGCGGAGCTGCTTTGTGACTGGCTGTCCTTCAAGCCCAGGAGACAAAGATCCGGCTGCTCCTCCTGATGTTCCGTCCATATAAGTTTACGGCTGGAACGGGACACAGCTGCACTAACTGCTGACGGGGAGAAGCCAAGCAGGCGCTGAACTGTTCCACCCCCTCCTCGGAGATGAGGAGCAGCACGCGCGACGGAGCAGCAGCACGGAGCGCACGGAGCAGCACGGAGCAGCACGGAGCAGCACGGAGCAGCACGGAGCAGCACGCACGATCCCAGAAAGGTGGTGGAGTTGGGTCTCCTCCATGTCTATCACAGAAGCCATCTATGGGGTGTCCAACCGGAACCAATCGTCTCGGTAGGTGGCAGCCATATGGCCAAACGGAGGAACACAGGTTCTCAGCACCCCCCCCCCGGGAACAGGGCCTGTTGCCCTCCCAGGATCGTGTGATGCCCATCCGGGGGGCAGAGCTGCAGAGGGGGTATTAGAGACAGGGTAGTTAGGTTGGATTTGGCTTTCTTCCTCTGCACCCTCAGCTTGTGACCTGGCTCTGACACACTTATTTCCACCCTCTCGGGCAACAAGCGCATGTGCTCGTGCACGTTTGGCTCAGGGCACAACAGTGCAAACCTCTGAGGTGGAGGTGGTTCTCCTCCCATGACTGCCTCTGGAACGGGCAATAGCAGCGTGGGACGCACACAAAACACCCAAAAGGGGGGGAGCAGCGGAACGGGGGGGGGGGGCAGGGTGCTCCGGCTGGAGAGCCAGGTCAGGCTCCTTTCCTTCCTGACGCCCCCTAGGATGATTGGCACGTCTAGTCTGAGACATCTCGCTTGCTCCTGAACGCGTCGCCATAACGTTGCTCGCGGCCTGGACCGAGCCGCGCTGTATATGGAGGAAACCAATCAGCAACGAGCGCCATTTCCTCCCACGCCTCACAGTCCTGTTGCCATCCTCAGCGGCGGCGGCGGCGCCTTGAACCTGAGCAGTCCGGTTGATGTGAATGGACAATAAGCCAGAGTGCGTCACTAGCGCCTAGCGATGGCAGCTAGCAAAGATTCGTCTGGCGAACAGTTAAATTAGCGCGAAGCTCTGACGTGAGATGAGCTCTCAGGTGAGGAGAGCTCTGGAATAAGGGGTGTTTGTGGGAGATGGGACTTCTGGGAGCGGTGCGCGGTGAACACTTCAGCAGCCAAACATTGGCAGATTGGGATGAATGCTTCCATCGGGGGTGTGGGAGGCTGTGTATCCCATAGCGACCAGATGTCACTCATCAGCATGTCCACCGGGAGAGACGCCCGCCGGACACGCTGCAGACACCTCCGCTGGTTGATCCGCGGCCCAGAGACGCAGAACAAAGGTGGACTGAAAGCAAGAGAGAAATCTTCAAGCCTTGATCGGGATGAAATGAGGCATTCGCTGTCCTGTGTTGTCATCAGCTCGGACGTGAGGAGGAATTCCTTATTATTCATATTGTGGATGTCTTGTACTGCTCATAAAGGAGATCAGTGCAGCACAACAAAGTGGTGTGTGTGTGTGGGTGTGTGTGTGTGTGTGGTGTGTGTGTGGTGTGTGTGTGCGGTGTGTGGTGTGTGTGTGTGTGTGTGTGTCTGTGTGTGTGTGTGTGTGTGTGTGTGTGTGTGCGTGTGTGTGGTGTGTGTGTGCGTGTGCGTGGTGTGTGTGTGCGTGTGTGTGTGTGTGATTGACACTGCTAATCCCTTGTTAATCCTGGATGTTAGCAGCAGGCTGTGATTAGCCCCGCCTGCTGACAGTTAATTAACCAAATCCCTCGTTACAGCTGAGAAAGAGAAGACAGCTGTTGACATGACGACTGTTACTGCGGTTACCACCTCCTGTGGTGTGTGTGTGTGAATGTGTGTTGGATTGAAACGTTGGAAATAGTTGTTTATCTGGGACTTATGAATTTACTTGAGATGTGAGAGCTTTTCTGTTGAATGTAGGTCTGAAGCTACTCGGGACACAGAAAACGGGCGCTGACGTGTGGCTTTAAAACGACTTTTGCTTTGAGTCCCAACAAAGGCTTGTGGATTTTAACACCCTGGCGTGTTTGTGTGATGCCACATTACCAACAGTGAGCAGCAGCACATTATGATACCAAACACTCGTTAATCCGACCGGATCCGTCCAGAAGCTAGTGCCGGCCAGACGTCCGTCTTTGGACCACCGAGACCAGAAAATGTGCACGGCGGGATTTTAACAGGAGCCTCGAACGTTGCATCGGATTTGCGACGTGTTTCTCTGCATCGTCACAAAGTTTGTGATTAGAAAATCATTTTGTTGTGTGGAGATCATCTAATTTCAGGTCAGATGTTTTTGTCCCCAGAGTGAAGATCATTGATGACTTCATGTTCCAATAAAAGAGTCCTGCATACTCACCGTGTGTGTGTGTGTGTGTGTGTGTGTGTGTGTGTGTGTGTGTGTGTGTGAAAGAGAGAGTGCCTAAGAGAAAGTGTGTGTGGTCTTTCTAAATACTGAGCACCTAAATAATCATTTTGCTAGCAAAGTGAGGACATTTGGCCCCAAAACGTATGTAAGTTTGAGGGTCCAGACATGGTTTTAAGGTTGAGTTTAGCACCGAGTTCAGGTCCGGATCAGGTCTTATCAGGACTATAAACGTCCCCACACAAAGAAACAAGAATGTGTGTGTGACAGAGAGAGAGAGAGAGAGATGCAGTTTAAAAGTTGACTTTGATGTGACAGTTTGGTTTAGCTGCAGTTTTATTCTTTAAAGTGCTACACGTCCCTTTTAAATGTTTAACGACTTCATCAAATCTGCATGAAGCAGAAGATTGATGCTGCTCAATATTTTAACATTTCTGCGTGTATGAATGTGTGTGTGCTTGTGTGTGTGAGTACCAACGCGCGCGTGTGTGTGTGTGTGTGTGTGTGTGGTACCTGACTGGGGCTCCTCGACTCTGGGCCGGCCTCAGTAGAACTGTGACGGTGGAGTCCGTCTGATTCAGGGGAGCCTCCTGGTCATAGGCCGGCATGAGAGGAGCTGAGAACAAAGATGGAGTCGTCACTCGTGCTGGCCACGCATGACCCCACCGGGGTCAGAGGGCTCGTCGCCGTCTGGAAATCTACCTGAGATCTTGGTGGTGAACTGGCTGATAACTGGGGGGCCAAAGCCTTTGATGGTTGACGCTCTTATTGTGAAGGAGTAGGTGGAGGGGGTAGAGGTGGTGAAGACTTGGCTCGTCTCGTTGGCCAGTTTAAACACTTTGCCGCTCTGATTGGACAGGTCAAACTCTGTATCGAAGGAGCTCAGAGCTTTGTAGGAGACCTGCGGAGCAAAGCATCATAATGGAGTCTGTGGCGGGATCTTAGTGATAGACTTTAGAGAGTTTATCTACAGGCAGCGGGACGTCCTGTCATGGTCACCTGGTTTCTTGCTTACTCATACCTGCGGATGACACCGTAGGTCTGCAACGGTTCCCTCCAGCTCAGGCTGATCTGCTGCTCATAGCTGCTGCCCATGATGGAATCCACTGGGACGGCACCAGGGACTGAAGGGAGAGGCAAGGTTAGAGACCTGGAGCGTCACAACAGATTCAGGATCCTGAAATTCCTGTTCCTGTCATACCGTCCTCATCTGTGAGCACCAGCAGCTCCTCGCTCTCCTTCCATCCTTCAGGGTTACTCAAGAGGAGTCTCAGGCTGACGTTGGTGAATGGTGGGAGGTTATGAACGGTGTGCTGTGGAATGGTGCTCATGGTGTCATGGACCAGCTCCTCCAGGACCCGGTCCTTCGTGGTCTCCCTGCAGGTGATAGAGGAGTCACCTGATACCACCTGAGCACCTCCCTGTCTTATCTATTACACCAAGGTCATGTGGGGTGGTGGGGTGGCTGTAAGGGCACTGGCCCAGCTTGTGAGGGCCTCTCAGTGCTTCCACAACCAGTGGCCTTTCCCAGTTTCAGCTAACTTTGCTTACCTGCTGGGGGACCCTGCTGGCCGGTAGTGGTACTGCATAGTCAGGTTAAAGCTGTGGCAGCGCGTCACATTGTATCCAAAAGGTTCCCATCGGACCGTCACTTGTTTGGCCTGGATGTCCACTACCTGGAGCCTCCGGGGGCCGTGCATCGGATCTGACAAAGCACGAGATCAGGGGGGTTTACAGACGACAGGAAATGACATCATCCCTGCTGTTTATCACAGTCCTCGCACCTGTACTCACACGGTGGGATCACCACTGTGATTCAACCACAGCCCAGAACAAAAGAACTAACTTCAACAAAGGGAGAGGAGGAAAGACGCTGAAAGAGGGAAATGAGGGAAATGGGGGAGAGGGAGATGGGGAGGGACAGGAAAGAGAGACAGGAGAGTGGGGGAGAGAGAGAGGAGGAGAGGGAGAAGGAGTCTGAATACAGGAGAGAAGGGGACACATAGAGGGGGGACAGAGGGGGAGTAGGGACAGACAGAAAGAAAGAGAGAGACAGAAAGGTGGAGGAAAGAGGGAGTAGAGAAGGAGGGGAACAGGTGAGAGAGGGAGGTAGAGAGAAGCAGGAGACGGGTGAGGGAGGGAGGTAGAGAGAGGCAGGAGACAGGAGAGAAGGGGACACATAGAGGGGGGACAGAGGGGGACAGAGGGGGACAGAGGGGGAGTAGGGACAGACAGAAAGAAAGAGAGAGACAGAAAGAGAGAGACAGAAAGGTGGAGGAAAGAGGGAGTAGAGAAGGAGGGGAACAGGTGAGGGAGGGAGGTAGAGAGAGGCAGGAGACAGGTGAGGGAGGGAGGTAGAGAGAGGCAGGAGACAGGAGAGAAGGGGACACATAGAGGGGGGACAGAGGGGGACAGAGGGGGACAGAGGGGGAGGAGGGACAGACAGAAAGGAAGAGAGAGACAGAAAGGGGAGGAAAGAGGGAGTAGAGAAGGAGGGGAACAGGTGAGAGAGGGGGGTAGAGAGAGGCAGGAGACGGGTGAGGGAGGGAGGTAGAGAGAGGCAGGAGACGGGTGAGGGAGGGAGGTAGAGAGAGGCAGGAGACAGGTGAGGGAGGGAGGTGAGGTAGAGAGGCAGGAGACGGGTGAGGGAGGGAGGTAGAGGAGTAGAGAGAGGCAGGAGACAGGTGAGAGAGGGAGGTAGAGAGAGGCAGGAGACGGGTGAGGGAGGGAGGTAGAGAGAGGCAGGAGACAGGTGAGAGAGGGAGGTAGAGAGAGGCAGGAGACGGGTGAGGGAGGGAGGTAGAGAGAGGCAGGAGAGGGGGGAGGGAGGGAGGTAGAGAGAGGCAGGAGAGGTGAGAGAGGGAGGTAGAGAGAGGCAGGAGACAGGTGAGGGAGGGAGGTAGAGAGAGGCAGGAGACAGGTGAGAGAGGGAGGTAGACAGGTGAGGGAGGGAGGTAGAGAGAGGCAGGAGACAGGTGAGAGAGGGAGGGTAGACAGGTGAGGGAGGGAGGCAGAGAGAGAGACAAAAGCCATTTCTCAGTAAGTGAAAAGTCATCAGGGAACATTCAAACTGGCTCTGCTCATTTTATCAAGTATACATGTGACTGGCCTGACTTGGGACAGCTGGATATCCCACAATGCATTTCACCTCAGCCAGCAGGAGCAGCAGCAATGATGCAAAGTGAATAGTTCAAAGTACAGACGTCCATGTTTGAACAGGAGTTCACAAGCCCGAGCTCCAGACCAGGACTGAGGAGCAGCCACCAATTACCATCGTTCATTTTCCGTGCACACACTCACACATGCACAGTCCAGGACTTTAACTGGATATAACTGAGGCTCGCGAGTTTTACCGTGAGATAAAAGACAGATTTGAGAAAAATGTTTGATGCTCAGGGAGCTGAAAATACACGTCGCCATGGCAGCGCTACAGGTATACTGGTCCAGTTTGTGAGGTGGAACAAACAGTTGGCTGCACAGCCTGACCTTAATGCTGGGAACGTTTGGGAGCGGACGCTCTGTGGGTGCTACTGGAGGGGACTCGTATTGATAAGACGCGTGTGTGTGTGAGTATTGATCCACACAGCATCAGTGATTGATGGCAAACAGCTGAATGATTGTCTTCGGCGCTCCAGGTTCGAAGGTTTTCAGGGTTTTGAGTCTGTCTGGAGCTGATAACAGACAGGAGAAAGAAAACAAAGAAAAATGGAGGGAGAGGATGAAGCAGGATAGAGATAGGGAAAGAGAGAGAGACGGAGAGAGAGAGAGAGGAGTCTTTGAAGGTGACTTTAAGAGGAGCAGAGGTTTAATTTTTCATTTCCAGGAGATCACAGCTTTAATATGAGGAGGAGGAGGAGGAGGAGGAAGAGGAGGAGGAGGAAGAGGAGGAGCACTGATGGATGAGTCACATCTTTTCACTTTCCTCAGGGATGAATGAAGAGCTGCTCATCAATGCCAAGAATACGACATAAATACATGTATCTATGCACGTACGTATGTCTGTGTGTCTCGTGTGTACACACATCCGAACATACACACACACACACACACACACACACACACACACACACACACACACACACACACAGGCGCTTTGCAGCTGTAAAATCACAATTACAGTCAGTTCTAGTTGCACACGTCTGCATTCACCTCATCCTGGTTATAAACCAGTAATGAACACACACCAGGCACAGGCACAGGCACCAGAGCAACGGGGACCGGTGCCTTGCTCAGGGGCTCCTCAGCCCGTGACATCAGCTGCATGCCTCAGCAGTGGCGTTTAGAATAGCACTCCGTCATCTGGCTGGATATTAACCACGAGAGGAAGGATAGTGTGAGGATCGAGCCGATAGGACTGTGGGACTCGGCCTAGCAGTGGAACCTCACAGATATCGAGGACAGCTACAAGCACCCCGGGATTCCGCAGAGAAACGGGAAGCTTAGTGCCGGTAATACACTGCTGCGCGCCTGCTCTATCTGCCAGCGAAGCACCTGCCTGGCCCCAGGCAGTGAAGGAATGCATGTACGTCCTCTCAATATTAACGCCGGGCTATACGACAAGCCAGGGAAAAAGACCTTATCTTAAAGGTTTGTCTATCCAGAGGAGGTGGAGGCTGTTCGTTTCATCCTGATTCATGTGCCTCTAGCATGGCTAATTCCATGAGCTCCACTCCCAATATTTATTGCGTGTGATTTGGTTTTATGTGGAACCATTTCCAGATGTTTTATTTCCTCTCGGCACTCGGCTTCCTGCCCCGTGCGCGCCGCTCTGCGCCAGATTGCTGCGACGTGCTCAACTATCCGACAAAAATAGGAGTCGTGCGTATTTTCCAAAGGTCTCCGTAACGACGGATTGGGAGCTGCAGCTGGAATACACACCTGCACCGGTTTAAACAGACGCATCACACTGTTGTTCAGGATGCACCAGAACCACATCAGGTATTACAGGGGTAATTCTCCCACAACCCTCCAGAGACGGTCTGAGCTCCAGCCAGATACCCCGCTGGGTGGCTGAGGGAGGAGATCACCCCCCACTACCTGGTAGAGTGTGCGGGAACACCTGTGCTGCTACTGGCCTGCTAACTCCAGGCTGGAGGAGTTATTATTTAGCTAACAAATGCAAATGTCGAGCCTCTTGGTCTGACTCGCGAGGGGAGGGGAGACCAGCTTCTGGAGCTTCTTCTCTGCAGGCTGGACAGTTCTGAGCGTCTTGTAGGTGGGGGCCAGTGTTCCTCGGGAGATTCCTTCTGTTAAGAGCTCGCCACGGCCCAACGTCCCCCGGAGCCCCCGCCACACAGCTTGGGCCCCAAACGACCCTGCAGATGTTTTAACACGTGATGGGAAAGGCCGTGAATAATGTAAAAAACCCGGCTCGGCCAGTGGAAATGCTGCAGAGGAATCTGGTGTTGGTACCGTTAAACGCCAGGTACTCGGACCTTAGTGGGGGGGCTGAACGTTGGCGTCCACCCGCTGGTCTGGCACCATGGCCACAGCGTCCACTCCCCTGCTCTGGAACGCCAGCATCGGTGTCCGAACCCACCACGGGATCAGATCCGAGGTGATTTCGGAGAGTGGTGCGACCGGACATGAG
Source organism: Takifugu rubripes (assembly GCF_901000725.2). Classification (NCBI taxonomy): domain Eukaryota; kingdom Metazoa; phylum Chordata; class Actinopteri; order Tetraodontiformes; family Tetraodontidae; genus Takifugu; species Takifugu rubripes. The sequence goes on along the minus strand of NC_042294.1, from coordinate 11,824,730 downwards.
CCCGAGGTCGTGGCCGTGGGTTCGGGTTAGAACGTCGGTGGCGTCCATGACGGCAGTCGGGGAGCAGAACCGGAAGAGGCCCAGCTGCTCCCTGTCGAAGCTGAGACAATGATGGATGTGTGTCGAAGAGGCGCCGTCGGACAGATGGACGGATAAAAACCCAGGAGGAGACGTGAGCAGATGGACGAACCGAGCGTGAAAATCCGAGGTGAAGAGAGAAGATGAGAGCAAGCGGGTGAAATATTCATACGGTATTTTCTAAAAGCCTCTACAAACAACACACACACTTTAATGGATGTTAAAGCACACACGCTTGCACACACACGCTGAGTCAAGTGCATATAGACGCACACACACCCCCACACACACACCCACCCACACACACAACACACACACACACACACACACACACACAGATGCTGATTGTGGTTTCTGTCCTGAAAGAAAGTATTTTATTTTCATTGCATGTGTGTGTGTGTGTGTGTTGGGGGGGGGGGCACCAACTAGAACCGTGGACCTTCATGCATGTCTCACGTATCGGAGCATCCAGTCACATGTTCTGGAAAGCCATCACGACCACCAGAACTTTGAAGAACATTAAAGACTGTTACTAACATGACCCAAGCCAATAGATCCGTTCTAAAGCGTGGTTCTGTTCAGAGTTCAGGATCCAGGAGGACACACGGGTCGTGAGCACTCCTGTTCAGGAGACACCACACTGAGTCGACTCAGTGGGCACTAAGTCCTGAAGCTTGTCTGGTGGAGATGCTAATTCATTATTAAACACAGAGGTTCCGCAGACCCTCACAGACCTTCACCAAGAACTCACTAGAATGGAGAAAGCTGGTTCCACTGAAGCATCACAGGAGCATACATCCTCATCACCATCATCATCCTCATGATCATGTGACCTGACTCACCTGCACACTTGGTTCTGGCCCTAAGAGGTGGTCCAGGTCTTCCTGTTCCACCATCCAGCGATCTGGTGAGAAGCACGCTGATCTCGTATTCGTGTCGGGGTCCAAATGTCCAATCTGTGTGTGGGCTTATCCACTGGCGTGGTGTCGATCAGCATTCCTGACAGCGTGCGGTACTCCACCTGAAACCAGATCCATGTTCCGTTCACCGAGCCATCACCGAGGAACGGAACGACCGTCAACAACAAACTGCTTCACTGAAGAGTTCTGAAGCCTCATCAAGATGTGAAAACATGGCAGATCAGGACTTCAATAAGAACCAAAGGAGCACCAGAACCTTCTATATGACGTCACCAGTTCCCAGGAACAGTTCCCAAGAACCTTGGCGAAAACCCACCAGAACCTAAACCCACCAGGAATCGACACCTCACCTCTCTCTCAATGATTGGTCCATCACCGTTGATGGAGTTGGCGTTGAGTTGGATCCACAGGTAGGTGGCGCCGACTGCTATCAACTGAGGAGGGGCAATTGGTACAGGAGGTTCTGTAAGACAGATGGAACCAGGGTCAGATCTCACACACACGCACACAACACACACGCACACACACAGGTTCACAAGCCTTACGAAGGGGGGAAGGAGTTAACGAGTTAATTAATATTTTTGACCTTCGGCAAATCACAGCAGGCCTGGATTCCATTACCCAAAATCCTCGGCGGTGCTGCTCTACTTCCTTCTGACCCACTTCATCTCACACACACACACACACACCTACATTTTCACACAACACACACACGGTCATGGATGAAGTAGAAAGTCTCCTTCAGACGTACACGGAGGTAAATAGATGATAGTGCTGTTATAGCGACCGTAAATCATTACAGGTGATCGGTCACCGAATTATTGTTATGGTTAGAATTATGTTCGCCAAGAAAACCAGAATTTAAAAGAGGTTTTGTCCGTGAGAGAAGAATTCTTCTCCCCTATCAAGGAGAGAAGATGAAAGTGAAGAATGCAGTCAGCTTTCATCGCCGTCTCGCTGCAAAACTGCTCATTTAGTGGGGCATCATTAAAACGGAGCATCAGACAGCAGCCAGAGGGAAGAGGGAGGTTTTGACTGTGGAGTGATTCATCTTCACACCACAGAAGCTCTTCGACAAAACTGATTCTTCTTTTTAATAACACACACACACACACGGACACAACACGCACACACACACACGAGAGACAGACAGAGAGATGCAGACGGGTGAGGGACAGAGGGTCTCTCATAAAAATGTTACGGTTGTGATGCTAATCAGAAAATATCAATACTATAATCTGGTTTAAATGTGGCTGCAGAAAAAGATAATCGAAAAAAATAAAAAAAAAATCAATTAAGTTTCAAATGAAAGAAACAAAATGATGAACATCAATGTTAAAACATGTTAAAGCTATTTCTAAATTAACTGATAATAATAATGAGTGACTCAAATCTCAGAAAGACACAAAGGACAATCAACAGAACGTCGGACGCACGTTTGACGGTGAGCTCGGCATAGGAAGACACGCCCACGCCGCGCTCTGATTGGCTGATGCAGCGATATGTCCAGAGTCGCCCTTGGTCGTGTTCTCCACGTTAAAGTTGGCCACATAACGAGGCGAGAGTTCCCGGGCTTGGTGTCGCTGAGGGCTGCTGACGCCCCCCGATGCCCTGCAGACACCAGTCATCAATCAGGGATCGTTCTGTGGTGGTGATGGGTGATGGGTGATGGGTGATGGTGATGGTGGTGGTGGTGGTGATGGTGGTGGTGATGGTGATGGGTGATGGTGATGGTGGTGATGGGTGATGGTGATGGGTGTGATCGTGATGGTGATGTGATGGTGATGGTGGTGGTGATCGTGATGGTGATCGTGATGGTGGTCGTGATCGTGATCGTGATGGTGGTGGTGATGGTGATGGTGATGGGTGATGGGTGATGGGTGATGGTGATGGTGGTGATGGTGATGGTGATGGTGAGGGTGAGGGTGAGGGTGATGGTGATGGTGATCGTGATCGTGATGGTGATGGTGATGGGTGATGGGTGATGGTGATGGTGATGGTGATGGTGATGGTGATGGGTGATGGGTGATGATCGTGATGGTGATGGTGATGGTGATGGGTGATGGTGATGGGTGATGGGTGATGGTGATGGTGATGGTGATGGGTGATGGGTGATGATCGTGATGGTGATGGTGATGGTGATCGTGATGGTGATGGTGATGGTGATCGTGATCGTGATCGTGATGGTGATCGTGGTGGGTGATGGTGATGGTGATGGTGATGGTGATCGTGATGGTGATGGTGATCGTGATGGTGATGGTGATGGTGATGGTGATCGTGATCGTGATCGTGATGGTGATCGTGGTGGTGATGGTGATGGTGATGGTGATCGTGATCGTGATCGTGATCGTGATGTGATGGTGATGGTGATGTGATCGTGATCGTGATCGTGATGGTGATGGTGATGGTGATGGGTGATGGGTGATGATCGTGATGGTGATGGTGATGGTGATGGGTGATGGGTGATGGGTGATGGGTGATGGTGATGGTGATGGGTGATGGGTGATGATCGTGATGGTGATGGTGATGGTGATCGTGATGGTGATGGTGATGGTGATCGTGATCGTGATCGTGATGGTGATCGTGGTGGTGATGGTGATGGTGATGGTGATGGTGATCGTGATCGTGATGGTGATGGTGATCGTGATGGTGATGGTGATGGTGATGGTGATCGTGATCGTGATCGTGATGGTGATCGTGGTGGTGATGGTGATGGTGATGGTGATCGTGATCGTGATGGTGATGGTGATGGTGATCGTGATCGTGATCGTGGTGGTGATGGTGATGGTGATGGTGATGGTGATCGTGATCGTGATCGTGATCGTGATCGTGATGGTGATGGTGATGGTGATGGTGATCGTACCTGGAGGTAGAGCAGCAGGTCGCTCTGCGGGCGCCCGTTGACCGTACAGTGAAACGTGGCCGTCTGCCCAGCGTTCACCTCCACACCCTTAATGTGAAGGAAGTGAGGCGTCCCACTGAACACACAGACACGGGTCACACGTTGATGACATCATCAGAAAAATGTACTTTAATCAGAATATAGATCATATAGGCCATAGTGTGTGTGCGCGCGGCGTGGTGTGTGTTTCGCATCACAAAGCACCATAAAAAATGAAAGCCTTCAGACAAGCAGGTAGATAAACAGATGGATGGATCAAAGTCTATGCTAATCAATTTATATTTTAATGAGCTCCCCTGTCTACACACACACACACACACACACACACACAAACAACACACTGACCTTGATTTGATGCAAGCTCAACTTTTAACAATGTTACTCAATTAAGCAGCCAAACACAGTAAACCAACAGGAGCCTGTTGTGTGCGTGTGTGTGTGTGTGTGTGCGTGTGCGTGTGTGTGCGTGTGTGTGTGTGTGTACTCACTGCACTGGTGTCCCTGCAGTGTGATGTCCTTGATGGCTACAGCTCCTCTCTGACCCGTGCTGACGGCCTCCAGCACCACCTAACACACATCCACACGCTCATCAAACCGCTCTCCATTGTTACTGACTGAATGCAGATCCTGATGCAGGTGCCCCTGAGGTTTCATGTGTGTGTGTGAAGCTGTGCATTCCACACCCTTATCAGCACTGCAACACACACTTTCTTGGTGCCCCCACAACAGGAAGTTCCTCTCCCTCCACCTATCTGCGTCCTCCTCTGTTTCCTGCCTTCATTCTTTTCCCTTCATTCTTTTTTATTGTGGATGTTGTTACTTTGAGCTTTCCTTCCTTTTGCTCGTGTGTGTCAGAGACAGAGAAAACAGAGAGAGAGAAGGAACATTACCTGGTAATAATTAGGCCAAAAGGTGGACACAGCTAACTCCACCCCCTTCCAGATGTGGTAGGCAGGACCTGAAGCATTAAACACTGGAACTCCAAGAAGACCGTGTTCTCTGCAGGAAAACACTCATCTGAGCTAAAATAGCACTCCAGTGACGGTACACAAACCCAGCACGGTGTGGCCCAGTACCGGTGTGGCCCAGCACGGTGTGGCCCAGCACGGTGTGGTCCAGCACGGTGGCCCAGTACCAGTGTGGCCCAGCACCGGTGTGGCCCAGCACCGATGTGGCCCAGCACGGTGTGGCCCAGCACCGGTGTGGCCCAGTACCAGTGGGGTGCTACCTTTGATGTAGATGTTGAGCACCGGCGGCGTGGACCCGCGGCGGTGGTAGAACAGGAAGCTCACGCAGTGAGTGTCGTTCTCTTTGAGCGGCGGCAGCATGAGCTGAGCGCGCTGACCCCCGTAATGGCCAGATGTGTTCACAAACACGAAGGATGAGCCTGCAGACAGGAAGGAGAGTATAACGGTAACAAAGACACTATTGATCTGTAGAAACACAAACACACACACACACATACACACAGGCCTCAGTGTGTGTGTGTGCTCAGGTGTCACCACTGGCCTCAGTGGTGGGGAACAGGAGCTGCTGGCGTCCAGCTGATGCTTTCAAACCATTTCCAGATGTTGTCGTCCATGTGTGTGTTTAACTACCGTTAGAGTGTGTGTTCACGCATGTGTGATGTACGTGTTGAGCCTTCAGCGCACAAACACAACACACATCCCGCACGTTCACACTCTTCACCATGATGGAACAAAGAATATCTCAAGTCTCAGAGGAGCCTCATGTCTCCACACACAGATCAATTAAATCTACCAGCACAGTGTGGTGTGTGTGTGTGTGTGTGTGTGTGTGTGTGTGTGTGTGTGTCAGCAGATCAATGGTCCCTGAAGAAAATCGATTAGAAAAACAAGAATTTTAATCATGGCAAAGGGAAAAAGCAAGAGGAGAGGAGAGGAGTGAGGACGATACATACTGATGAGGTGAGAGGCAGAGAGGAGACACCGACCACCCCCCCGGAGCTCCTCCTCCACGCTCAGACCAGGAGATTTGATTGTTTCTGTGGCTTTAATGATTTGATGAAGATTTGTGAGCGGACTGACAAGGTGAGAACCAAAGCACAAGGCCAGTTTTGAGCTGGAGACCTTGTTGTTGCACAAGGTCAGAGTTTGAGTTTGGTATAAAAACCTTCTGGGGGGAGAGGGACTAATTAGTGGTAATTGTTTAAAATGTGAGGATCCAGATTTAGTGAAGACATCGATGAGCGAGTGAACTCATCAATTCACCAACAAATAGCAACAAAGAAACATGGATCAGTCAAGCGTAGCGACACCGGCGGCCGTGTCGCTACGCCTGGCTCGCTCATTAACCTGCGCCCTGCTCACCTGGCCACCAATCACAGGTGACCCTCCTGCCCTCTGAAAACCAATCACATCACAGCCTGCTCACACACACACACAGGCGGAGCAGAGGGGTAATTCCATTACCAGAGGAACGTGACAGGAAGCAGCTGCAGCACATCGGGGAGGTTTACACACCGGCGGGGGGGGGGGGGGGGGGGGAGGGGGGAGAGGGGGGGGGGGAGAGGGAGGAGGGGGAGATGGAGGGGGGAGGGGGGAGAGTGGGGGGGGGGAGTCAGGTCTCTGATTAAAATTAGGAGTTTGCTGCAAATTGTTCACGTAATAGTTTATTCAGGAAACATTTGATTCCTTTTGTATTGAAGTTCTGTGAGTGTTTGTGCATCAAGTATGAATAAATAATAATAAACTGGTCTAGAACACAGCTCTTAATGTATTAACATTATTATAACATTATTATAGTAGTTTGGCTGTAGTTAAACCGTGTAATCAATGTTGCATCGGCCCCTGGAGACCTCCTGGTTCCTCCTGACTCCTGCTGACTCCTCGACTCCTCCTGACTCCTCTGGTTCCTCCGGACTCCTCTGGTTCCTGCTGCCTCCTGTGGTTCCTCCTGGACTCCTGTGGTTCCTCCTGACTCCTCCTGACTCCTCTGGTTCCTCCTGACTCCTCCTGACTCCTCGGTTCCTCCTGACTCCTCCTGACTCCTCTGGTTCCTCCTGACTCCTCCTGACTCCTCTGGTTCCTCCTGACTCCTCTGGTTCCTCCTGACCTGTGGTTCCTCCTGACTCCTCCTGACTCCTCTGGTTCCTCCTGACTCCTCTGGTTCCTCTGACTCCTGTGGTTCCTCCTGACTCCTCCTGACTCCTCCTGGTTCCTCCTGACTCGCTGGTTCC